>NC_056459.1:3464275-3724275 GCF_018296145.1 Oncorhynchus tshawytscha
CTCACTCACTCACTCACACAGACACACACACCTGCTGGTACACACACACCCTCATTTAAGCTGTGTATAAAAGAGTGTATAAAAGAAACAGACACGGGTAATCATAAAAGCTCTGCCAGGTGTGTGTCTGATACAAAAACCCATGCGCATGGATATACACACACACACCTACACTCAGCTCAATAAAGCCCTAATAAAGCTGAGATTGGACTGCCTCCCCCAGGAACCATGGACCAGGACCTCATCAAGCTGCAACACACAGACACGCACACACACACACATACAAGCCCCTCACACACACACACACACACACACACACACACACACACACACACACACACACACACACACACACACACGCACAAGCCACTCACACACACACGCACAAGCCACTCACACACACACACACACACACACACACAAGCCCCTCACACACACACACACACACACACACACACACACACACACACAAACAGCTTTGTTCGGCTCCATTAAAATCCTCCACGTCTTAATCGATGAAAGGGTCAAGATCATTAATAAAGACACTGCAAATTGTGAAATACAGGCTAAAGGGAAGTCTGCTGGTTACGTGTCCTTTTCTTGCCCATATTTTCAGACATGTCCCAGTCGAACGTAGCCAATCGTTTCATGATCTTATGGAATCGGAAGGTGCTGCCCAGTATTTGGTAATGCTCTCCCTAAGTCAGAAGTCCCGCATGTCTCGATATTGACCCATCACAATTCCATTAGCTAGAGAGAGCAAGCGCGATAAGAGCGCGGCGGTACTCAGCGTTTTGACACTGCGTATCTCTTAGCCACATAGTCCCCTTCTGTACAAATATCACTGTAGGCCGTTTCAATTTATTTTTCCAATTCAGTATGATCTTGAATTTGAGGCCAGACGTTTTTCCAGAAGGGCATTGTCGGGAACTTAAGTAAAGTACCCGGCAGTGAAGGTTCAAATATCACTCTGTGGTTTACTAGCTCCTGTACCTCAAAACATGACAAAACATTGGACAAACACCATTACTACCTCACTGTCCTCTAGTGGATGCTTCCCTTCCCTTCCTCCCACACACTCTGTCCTCAGCATTTCTCTCCCCTGTATTTTTGCCAGTCGCCTTCGTCCGTATTGTCTAAGTGCCCCCAAGGTTGCCCGAGGTCTGCCGTGCCAATGAAAATCCAATGCCAATGAAACTTTAATTAGCCAGCCACTGTTTGAGGCACAGGCGGGTAGTAACATTTTCACAAAGGTCATCTGGCGCTGCAGTCTGTGACACCCGGGTCCTCCTCCCACCCCAACCTGCTCCAACCCCACCATAATGGCATCCTCCCTTGGCCCGACGCCTTGTCCCCCAGGGCTTCATGTTAAACTGAAACCTCTGAAATGAGCTGTTGCAGTTTTCGGAAAATGAGGAGTCCTAGGGGGTTTTTCAACCACCTCTCAGCCGCCCGAGTTATTATCAGTATCATGGGGTTGTCTGACTCTGTCTGTGTGTGTGTGTGGCAGCATTTTCCTCTCAGAGATTAGTCTTGAAAACCCGACCCTAGGCAACAGTGACTAGGCAACAGTGACTAGGGTCGGGTTTCAATGACAGACTCTCTGTTGGCAACTTCTCTAAAGAAGACGAAAAAATGATCCGGGGTGAGTCCTCTTCGGACACAACTCTCTCAGCAAATCACGATTCCAGAACGTTGCGATACGAAACCAGAGTTTGCAGTGATTTTAGTGAAGGTAGTTGATGCAAACTAGCCTCTTGCATTTCACACTCATTTAATATTACCCCCGTGATATCCATTTAAAAAAATATATATATATTCAAGCAGATAAGGCACTTAAGGTAGTCCATCATATCCAATGATGACTTCCACTACTGCTTGTGGGTTCGTTGATGACTGTACAATCCGATGCGGGATGCACACTCTCTGCCACGGAAAGAGCACACAAAGGCCTGTCCTGTTGAGGCCAGTGGTCATATGTCTTTTCTGTCACTTCGCCCACGGCCAACTGCACTCCTTGAGTCCGCGCCAATCTGGACGGAGACGGGTTTTATCCCCAACTTCTTTAGCGGATGTCTTCAGTTGGTCCTTTAGCCTCTTTTTTTTCTGCCCACCTGAAGAGTGACGGCCCAGTTCTGGCTGTCTGTACAGCATCTTTCGCGGGAGGCGGTCCTCTGGCATCCAGACGGCATGGCCCGAGCTATCTAAGCTGGTGGTGGTGTGAAGTACACCTCAATGCTCCTGCAGTTGGTTCTCTGTTCTCGCAATGTGGCACACGGTCCTGCCAGGTCACTTTCAACATGCGTTGAAGCCACTTTATGTCAAAGGACTCTAGTAAGTGTCGGCTGTAGACTATCCATGTTTCACATCCATGAAGGAGTGTAGATACACACACTGCCTGGTAGACTGCAGCTTTGGTGTGAAGGGGATAAGGAAGTGACGTAGTTCGTGTATGCCTAAAGGGTCCGTCTTTGAAACCAGACCCTAATCACTGTTGCTTAGGGTCGGGGGTGTTCGAGACAACTCCGATTACTATGAGTCCTTTTGGTGTGCTGAGCCATGCCGGTTCCCGAGACAGGTTCACGGGGTCACACACACTGTGGAACAGCCCCAGCAGTCCAGGCCCCGTATCTCTAAAGTAAACACAGTGCCGCCAACTGACGCATTCTTGAGAGTGTGCCATATCGTAGCTGCTGATTGGAGGTTGTTACATGCCGGCCTGAGAGATGCTTGGAAATGCCAAAGTTCTCTCATATTGCAGCAGCCACTCCTACATGAAAATGAACGCCGCTGACCGTAACGATATGGCGAGCTACAGTCTCCAAAGAGTCCTAACACTCACCTACTACAACTTCCTCTACTACTTCAAACATAGCCAAAAGAAAAGGGAGTCAATAACAACAATGGCCACGGAGGTTCTAATTCTACGCAGTTGGAAGAGCAATTAATGGGATTTGGGAGTGTGCTTAATCTATTTTATTCAATTGGCTGTGTCTGTAGCTCTCCAGAACCATCAGCCTGATATATGGGCATGGAGGAGCAGCCAGAGAAGGGGGTTTGGCTGAACACCCAGAGCAAGAGAGACCTGGATGGAACAGCCGTTACCGTTAGAAAAATGCCTGGACCAAGCCAGGCAGGTGGGGCACAGGGCCAAGCATAACCCACCCATGGGGTGTGTAGCCAACGCTAACCCCCGAGCCCTCTTGGGCAACGGGAGACTGTATGATCCATTTGACTACCAAGCGATTGGGCAGCCCCAGGGTTTTCTTGTTGCAGTCCACCACCCAGGAGAGGTAGAGGGGCTGAACCAGCCCGCTGGTTCTTTTGAGTAAAGAGCATTTTTAGACAAGGCGCTCGAGACCAGACATAGGGCCCACACCTGGAATAACAGAAGCATTCAAGCTCACATTCTCCCTGCCAGTGGCCTAAATCCATAACTCAAACATGTACATTGCAAAGGACCCCAGAGCTTCTCTCCCTACCCTCCCTTCCGTCCTCCTCCCTTTTGACTTCTTTGTTTTCCACCTCCCTCCTGCTTTCATCCATCCCGCCCTTCTGGATCTCTGCACCCAATTTAAGCCGCAGTCCAGCTACAGCTGTGCTCTCTATCACACTGCTTTCCCTCGCCCGATCAAACGGAGAGAAACCCAAATCAAGAGCTAATCACCGCCAATTGTCCAAAAAAAACTTTCCCATGTGTGGCGAGGGATGGAGGAGTGAGAGAGTGGGGAGTGAGAGGTTTGGGGAGCTCCACACAGCAGAGGAAGGAGGAAGAGGAGACCCTGGGACCACCTGTTCCACAGAGCCTCTGCGATCCGAAGCGCCACATTATCCATCGTGACTCTCAGAGGCCCTCTGTTGACGCGAACCGGCCGGCTATCAGAGCCTCCCCGATCCATCGGGCTCCTTTTCAACAAACTGCCAAAGAGATGAAGTGTGAGAAAAGATACTCCAGTCAGCCCAGACTCGGCTCTTTCGCCTCCGCCATCGTCGCCCTACACTTTCAGTCCAGCTCCACCTTTCCTGGCCCTTTCTCTCTCTCTCTCCGTCTCTCTCCTTCTCCTTCTCCGTCCAGTCAACCAACTCCACCGCACGTCCTTCAGAACGGACCGAGATAGCGGCGCTTAACCTCTGAGGCAGTGAGGCAACCGCAGGAATGCCCAGACCGAACTAATATGTTGTATCCTCCACAACACTGATTTGGAGAGCAGTTGCTGTGCAGTGGCTGATATGCCCCCAGGCAATCTCCTACATTATTTATCCCTCAATTACTGTATACATGGTATTGGGACAGCTTGGCTTTTCATAGGCACTCCCTCTGTTTGTTTCTTTACAGCCAGTTACAGCCAGTTACAGCCAGTACACCCACTCTGCTGGGAAGCGTCGGGTAGCCTAGCGGTTAAGAGCTTTGGGCCAGTAACCGAAAGGTCGCTGGTTTGAATTCCAGAGAGGACTAGGTAAAAATCTGCCGATGTGCACTTGAACAAAGCACTTAACTGTAAGTCACTCTGGATAAGAGTGTCTGCTAAATGACTCAAATGTCAAATGAAAGCCCCACCCCATCCATTACAGGTGCAGCAGCCGTCAGCCTTAAGACTGGTTGACGTGAGGGCAGGAAGCCGAGCGCTCGGGACTCTACAGTTTCCCTCCCAGATGCTTTGACACTCTCCGTCCCTTCCCCCTCTTTCTCTCTCTTTCCCTTTCATCTGGAGTAGTGTGGAGAAAGCAACACAGATGAGATGTGTTCATTTGTGCGTGTCAGACAGAAATGCGTGGCATGTCGGCTTGACAGGTTGTAGACGGCCGTGGACAAACAGGAGCTATTTTGGAACGCTGAAGCCTGAAAGAGAACTGTGGTACTGTGGAAAATAGCCATATGCCTATTACTCATTCTATTAAACACACACACACACGTACGTACAAACACACACACACACACACACACACACACACACACACACACACACACACACACACACACACACACACACACACACACACACACACACACACACACACACACACACACACACACACACAGCACACTGCCATTTTTCTCTCCCACTCACTCCATTAAAAGCACTCCATATCTATAGTGGAGCCCCTGTAGTCGCTCACTCTCTCTTGTTCTCTCTCTCACGTCCTCTTGTTCTCTCACTCTCTCGCTCTTGTTCTCCCCCCCTCTCTCTTTCTCTTTCTCTCTCTCCCTCCTGCCCTCCCTGTGGGTGGAGATCTCTGTGATGAGCTCCAATCTGATGATCGGCCAACATCTTTCACCAGCACTACCTGTCAGAAATGCATTATCCTGTGTGTGTGTGTGTGTGTGTTATTTTTGGCCTGATACAGATCCTGGGTTGACAAGGACATCACCACTAAATCATTCTCAGGTCAGCTGCAGGTGCTAACTCAACCATGGCCGACACTGCTATTTAACACTGGTGATGCTCAACCATGGCCGACACTTGTCAAGCTAGCCTCAGTCAGAGCCCCTTAAAGGTGACGAAGGACCGGATCCCGGATGGGTGGCTAACAGAATCGTAAGGAGGAAATGCAACCCAAGCTTAGGTTTTTTTCCAGCCCTGAGCCAGTTGACATGTCATCTTGTGAGTGAGCCAGCAAAGTATTGGCCTAATTCACCGGGTCACCATTTGTCAGAGGGCCGTCGTTGCCAGGGGAGCTATCACAATTCAATTAAAATGCAGAAATGTCAAGATGACATTTAGAAATAGAACTGTTGTCTTCCAGCAATGGGAATACGTTCCACAGTGGGTGGGACCAGAGGGTGAGGAGGGCCAAAGAGCTTAGACCTACAGTTCACAGAAAACCACTATCACCTGATAGAAGCAGGGAGAGAAGAGCTTAAGAACCGACAACGGTAACATCTTGTACCGTGGTAGTGCAGCGGCCCTACTGTGGGATATCTTCAAAGGGCAGGTCCCTCTACAGTACACAAGTACAGCTCAGGAGAGTGGCTCGTGATTGATTTTGATTCAGTTCTACTTGAGTGACCAGCGGGTCTCCCCCCCCAATGCCAGGTGTCCATCAGGATAGAGCAGGCTAGTTCAGCAGTGCGCAGCACCTGCCTGTCTGTCCCTGCAGTTCACTGTGAGACTGGGCCTGCGTCCTAAATGACACCCTGTTCCCTATATAGCTCCCTGGGCTCTGGTCAAAAGTAGTGCACTATATAGGGAAATATAGTGCCATTTGGAACACAACCTGGGTCCCCTCCCCTGCCCTTAACCCTCTGTTCTATAGTCACAGAGGAAGCTCCCATGCTCCCAGGTCAACTGGTCCTAGTCCTTAATGGCCCACAGCACTAATAGCTGTGATTTGACCCCTGTCTGTCAGGCTCACCTTTAGAGCTCTGAGGGGGAGTCGGTTGAGCTTGCGGGTCAACCGGAACGTGGCACTAACTCAACCCGGAACGTTGTACTAAAGTATGGCGCCATCTCTCACTTTCCTGCATTCAATCTATCCCTCTTCCTCTTCCTCTGTCTACCACTCTCTCTCTCCCTCTAGCCGTACCTGCCCATTCAGAATATGTGTAAAAACAGTGACACCTGTCTCTTAAATTACCGTCAAACATTGAGTAATATAAACGCAAAACTCAAGAGATGAACTGACACAGACGCCACACAGCCAGTGTCCCCCATCTGCCTCTGGGGTCCACAGCGGGATCACTTTCTTTTAATTTCCTCCTTTCAAACTCCGCCCCAAACCTAGGGGCCCAAGGGCCTGTCAGACCCCTCTTCAGATACCCTGGGGTGTTTACACACACACACACACACACACACACACACACACACACACACACACACACACACACACACACACACACACACACACACACACACACAGAGAGAGAGAGAATGTGACTGTATCCCCTAGAGGTTGTGGTTATACCATGTGGTCAGCAGAAGGGAGGTAGGGAAACACAGACATGGAGCAGAAACTGCCTGGAGCTGTTTCCCACCTACCTGTCATGCCACTTCACACGTCTACTGCAGCAAACAGACATGCAGACAGCGAGGGCGCTTTGGAGAGCCAGCGGGGGGACAACGCCACGCTTGGGTGGTCCGCCAGTCCCCCTCACCCCTCCTCCTGCAAAGCTGGCTCTGGTCTACTCTCCATGTAAGAACCACTTCACCCCTAGCGCAATGGTGGAAATATGCCTGGATCATTTCACCCAGAGAGGGCAAAAAGGAGATGCAGATATTGTCTCGTCGTCAGGCCTCCACCCGAAAAGTAGAAGCTGCGGTTGAGGCTAGGCACCATGCTTCAATTCCTAGAAAGCTTTAGAACGAATGACGCCTTTTACAGTTGCCTCAATTAGTACGATGTTCAACGGCATAGAACCACATATAAAAAAGTGTATTTTTATTGGGCGGGTGTCCTTTTTAGTCTCGTCGTCTCGAATTATTGATTGGATATGGCGGTGGAATGATTGGCAGAGAGAGAGAAAGCGAGAGAAAGAGGAAGGGAGACAGAGTGAGAGGAAGAGGAGGAAAGAGACACTGGCATACCACATTTGACCATATAATAGCACTCTCAGCTTTCCAAGAAAACATCAATTGAGACATTTATGTTCTGTTTACATATATTTCCGAAGTTTTTTTTACACAGAACACAGGTAGGAAACCCGTATAAACTGTATGTATGATCATATGACAATATTTTAGCTTGACAATCATTCTATTACACAATTTCTGATATATCACATGCATTTGTTTTATTTTCCTGCATAAGTCAAATCAGTATTATGCCTCTAATGCCATTCATTACAATTAGGCTGGTTTGGATGTCCTCTCTGCCCCATGGCAATATGTGTAGAATAGCAGGATAGCAAATTCTCTCATCCTCAATTCAATATATGTAGAATACCATGAAATTAGCTGTAAAACTGCACATTTTCCTCTCCACCCCATGGCAATATGTGTAGAATAGCATGAAATGATCTTTCAAAATGCCAAATTCTCTGAGCCTCATTGCAAAATGTGTAGAATAGCAGGAGGTGAGATATTAAAATGCTAATTTTTCTCTTTGCCCCATGGCGAAATTAGTAGAATTGTAGGAAGTTAACTGTTTCCCCGAGAGAGAAACTGTGTTACGCCACCGCAGAGAGAGATAGAATTGGGAGAGGGACAGAGGAGGAGAGGGAACGAGGGACAGAGGAGGAGAAGGAACGAGGGACAGAGGAGGAGAGGGAACGAGGGAGAGAGGGACTGGGTGAGGACTGACTCGGACCATTAAAGACTGAGATGACGGAGACTGACAGTGATTGAAATAGGATTAGAGGAGACCGGCTCGAGCAGAGCGACAGCATCACCAGTGTTAAACCTGGGCTTCACAGGGACTGTCTCTGTCACATCAAAGTCATGGAAGAGAAGCCGCCAGCACGGTGTCCACACACACACACACACACACACACAACACACACACACCTTTGCATGCACAAACATATATACGTGGCTCGTACACGGCTTGTATTCCCTGTTTATTACCAATATTCTCCATGATGGGCTCGATGCCTGATTCAGCCTTTTCTTTTCATCCCACTCCTGGTGTCTTTGTCTGGTATTTTTGGATCACAGACACGATGCATTGATGAACCATCTTTAACAATTAATGAGACGAGTTGTCTCCTGGTCCCAGTGGACCCAAACAAAGTTCTAATGAGAACTTTCCCCAACCCCATGCCAATCGGAGGCCTTTTTAACTGTTTCCCAGAACGAGCCGACTGTACACACACACACACAAATACACACACACACACACACACACGCTCTTGCCCATTTTCGCACATACACACAACCAGACACGCAGAAAACACATGCACACCTTAGTTAGTGCTACGTTAATGTTACAATCGATGTGTAACTTCATTGAGTTTCCAATGTATGTTCAGTTTTTTCTCTCCATCATAGTTCATTTGTCACGTGCACAGGACACGGCAGGTGTAAACAAAGGCTTTTTCCTCAACAGTGCACCATCAATAACAAACATACAATGTTTGCTTTGAGTATATCAATGGCATCAAATATATGCACCAGCCCCGTGTTGAATCCAATCTTTTCTATTGCTCATGGGAGACGCCCTCGAACTCCCTCGGGGAATACAAATCCCCGTTGATATTTCTTACCAGGTAAGTCAAATGACCCTGTGTCTCTCGCTCCCATAAAATACAATCGACTGATTGGTATCAATGAGGCTAAGTTTCCGCCTGCTGGGCTGCGTCCCTAATGGCGCTCTGTTCCCATAGAGGTGCACTACTTTTGACACCAGGCATATTGGGAACTGGTGCCATTTGGGACCCAGCCACCGTCAAAATTACCCTGCGTCACGATCCCATCAAGACAGCAGTCTGATTGGTATCCAGGAGTCTGAGTGTCAGGCTGTAGTTTTTCCTCTTTGTGCTCATCAGTTCATGCCTGCCACCCACCCCACCGCAGCATGCAATAAATAGAGTCTTCGCTGTGCGTTGAGAAATGGCACAATTATCCCCCGCTGGTGAAATATGGGCCAGGAAGCTCCACACTTCCCTATGTACACACACGCATGCACGCTCGCACACGCACGCACACAAGGGCAAGTACAGGCACGCACGCATACACACAGGCACAAACACACAGGCAGGCACACACACACAGAGCTGCCTGATGCCGTCGTCCTCTAGTCCACACACAGTCCATAACGATGGGGTTTTTGCCACAGCAAGTCATAGTGCAGTTGTTTGATTAATGGGAGAGATGAAGTGGTAGTAGACATTCCCGATGTGTTAACTTCCGCTGTGTTTATTTCCCAGCAGCGGTAATGGTTATCAAGAGAGCAATCGTGCCTCACTACATTTATACATTTTTAGGCCAAGTAGAGGTTAGAGAATTGAGAGAGGACAAAATAGCCTACTGTAATGGTAATAGCACTACTGAATTCTAAGAATATTCCTGATGTTATGTCCTAGAACCATTCTACCTAGTAATTCTGCTTCTCTCTTCTCTTCACAGATATGGGAAAATAGTGTCAACCAAGGCCATTCTGGACAAGAACACCAACCAGTGCAAAGGTATGTCACCAAGGTCACTGTATCCCAAATGGCACCGTATTCCCTAGGTAGTGCACTACTTTTGACCAGGGCACTATGTAGGGTGCCATTTGGGATGCAGGCTGAGCCTTGTGTTAGCCACCGAGAGCCTTGTGTCTGCCACCGTCCACGGTGCAGCGATCACTCATCAAAGCAGATGTTGTCAGAGGAAGCGTTCGATGCCAAGCCCTGGCATGAGCACAGACCTCAGTCGAGAAAGCACCTGCATGTCGCAAATCAACGATTTAGCAGTTACCGCTAGCTGGAGGAAGGATGGAGGTTAATGACTAGGCCCAACGATGAAGTTCGCTCGCCGGAAGGACGTCAGACGATGGGCAGTTGTTGTGCAGCCCCTCCCTAGCTACGGCCCCGTAGACTCTTTTATCTCCCCCTCTTTCAACCGGGTCTTGGAAAACAGCATTAGCCTGTGCTGTCTGTACACTCACCAGGAGTGTCATGTTGACACATCAAAACCAAACGACGGAGCCGTCATATCGGCGGCAAATGTTTCAATCGCTAATCAAGTGCACATATCCAATTAGAAGGCGGACAGGCAAGTACGATGCAGTTAAACGTTCTTTACGAATGCTCTGGTCTTACATCTCAAGCTATTCGTAGACATTGTTCCCCGCTTCAGCTGGTACAGTACTGTAAATACATTTCCGTAGTTTTCCTTCTGTTCACTCTCCTCTGACGGCTGCTACACACTCAAAACGGAGCGACAAGAGTGTCGTAGATACGGTCCATTCCAAAAATTTGCCGGCAGCTCCGTTTGCGTACGGTGTGTAGACCCATTTCATGGCCAGTCGTAGAGGGGGAGACGAAGAAAAACGACAGATTAGTCCTGAGGTGTATGGCAGCACTGTTTAAGCTCTACTGAAGTTCCATCAATACTTGGTAATTGTTTTTTGCAGCCTCTTCGCTCTGTATTGCCGCCCCCCTTCGTAGTGATGCCGCCTTCCGACCCGTCCTTACCTGGATGGAAGACAACCCTCCATGATTCAAGGCTGGAGAAGCCTCGGATTGGCTTAACCTCCTTTGTGTGGGGCGGCAGGTAGCTTAGTGGTTAAGAGCGTCGGGCCAGTAACCAAAGGGTCACTGGTTCGAATCGCAGAGGCATCTACCGTAGGTGAGAAATCAGCTGATGTGCCCTTGAGCAAGGCACTTAACCCGAATTGCTTCTGGGTAAGAGCATCTGCTAAATGACTGGAATGTCCATTTGTTGCTGGTCACTTATGTAGGCGATCAGAAGTCAGCCTGGGCCCCTTGTTAGGAGGAAGGATGGACCCACGGGTGGTGGAAAACAGGAAGAGAGGATTGAGGGAGTACACAGACACACCAGAGGTGTGAAGTAAATCGCAGGGTGTGGAGATGAAATACAGTAGAGCCTCTCTGAGTCCAGGGCACCGGCCTGGTGAGTTATGCTCTGGAGGGCCAGGCACTCGACTCTGCACTCGCGGGTGGGGGGAGACCAGTTTCCCATACCTCACCTGCCTGGAATGCAGCGCTGCCGAGATGCCAAAAGCCAAGCATAAGCATCTGTATTTAACGAGTGGAAATGATGGTCCAGCCCTGTGCACCGAGGGAGGGGAAGGGGGAGGAGGGCAGAAAGACGGGAGAGAGAGGGAGAAAGGAAGAGAGGCCACAATAGCTCCAAGGCCTCATCAGAAGCCATGTGTTTCTGTATAAATGCAGATCTCTGGCTTACCCCTACCATGTAACCTATGTCTCTGATCACTATTGACAGCCAGGGCCTCATTCCTTTCATACTGATGTTGAAATACATGTGCAATATATTTCAGATTTTAGAGAGCTTGATACAGAGTGCCTGTGTTTTTTTTGTCTTCTTGACCCCGACCAGAATTTTATTTCTTAAACTGAAATGATTTTCTTCTAGTGAGACACCAATGTTGTAACATACCCGCTCAACTTTTTTTTCATGATTAACGTCAATGTTCAGAGGTTACTCCAGTCTACTCAATCTGCTTCTAAACAGATTTTTCCTTTCAAAAGCATGCTCTCTCCTCCTCTCCGTCCTTGTAAAGGTGAATGCAGGAAGGCGGGGTACGGGTTGGAGCAGGTTTCGTATCCATCATAAGAAGAACACTGCGTCGCCCTGATCCGGTATCACTTTGTTTTCAGTCGTCTGCCCTTTTGACCTGGCGCTCCTTTAAATGTCAGAGGCAGTGCTTTTTCAACACTGGTGGCACCACCAGACAGACACCGAGCCGGGAACAAGCCAGGCCAATCCTCCCTCCCTCCTCTCCTGTGTTATTTGTATTTAGTTCAGCTCAGTGAGAATGCAGCAAAGCGCAAGAAAAAGGGGAAGGGTGCATGAGGTCAGCAACCAGTCATCTCTGGGAAAGATTAAAGAAATGCGAGACACACTGAGATTGAAGCGTGGGAGAGGAACCTGTTTGTTGTAGAGAGACCGAGATATGCTGGGCACTGATGTACCCCACACACACACACACACACAAACAAATGCACTTGCGCATGCACGCACACACAATCACGCATGCATGGATGCACTCATTATACACACACATTCATGCGAGCATGCCCAGTGGTGTAAAGTACTTCAGTAAAAATATGTGAAAGGACTACTTAAGTCGTTTTTATGGGTATCAGTACTTTACTTTACTATTTACATTTTTGAATACTTTTACTTTTACTTCACCACATTCCTAAATAAAATGATATACTTTTTACTACATACATTTTCCTTGACACCCAAAAGTACCTGTTACATTTCGAATGCTTAGTAGGTCAGGAAAATGGTCTAATTCACAGACTTATCGAGAGAACATCCCTGGTCATCCCGAGTGCCTCTGATCTGGCAGACTCACTAAACACAAGCTTTGTCTGTTTTGCTTAATATAAGGAATTTGAAATTATTTATACTTTTACTTTTGATACTTAAGTATATTCAAAACCAAATACGTTTAGATTTTTAGTCAAGTAGGATTTTACTGGGTGACCTTCACTTTTACTTCATTTTCTATTAAGGTATCTTTACTTTTACTCAAGTATTTTTTATTTAACTAGGCAAGGCCTTTATTTAACTAGGCAAGTCAGTTAAGAGCAAATTCTTATTTTCAATGGCGGCCTAGGAACAGTGGGTTAACCGCCTTGTTCAGGGGCAGAAACGACAGATTTTTACCTTGTCAGCTCGGTGATTCGATCTTGCAACCTTTCGGTTACTAGTCCAACGCTCTAACCACTAGGCTACCTGCTGCCCCAAGTATGACAATTGGGTACTTTTTCCACCACTGAGCTTGCATACAGATACAGTGGGGCAAAAAAGTATTTAGTCAGCCACCAATTGTGCAAGTTCTCTCACTTAAAAAGATGAGAGAGGCCTGTAATTTTCATCATAGGTACACTTCAACTATGACAGACAAAATGAAAAAAAAATCCAGAAAATCACATTGTTGGATTTTAACTTCAACTGTGAGAGACGGAACTTCAACTGTGAGAGACGGAATCGAAAACAAAAATCCAGAAAATCACATTGTATGATTTTTAAGTAATTAATTAACATTTTATTGCATGACATAAGTATTTGATACATCAGAAAAGCAGAACTTAATATTTGGTACAGAAACCTTTGTTTGCAATTACAGAGATCATACGGTCCCTGTAGTTCTTGACCAGGTTTACACACACTGCAGCAGGGATTTTGGCCCACTCATCCATACAGACCGTCTCCAGATCCTTCAGGTTTTGGGGCTGTCGCTGGGCAATAGGGACTTTCAGCTCCCTCCAAAGATTTTCTATTGGGTTCAGGTCTGGAGACTGGCTAGGCCACTCCAGGACCTTGAGATGCTTCTTACGGAGCCACTCCTTAGTTGCCCTGGCTGTGTGTTTCGGGTCGTTGTCATGCTGGAAGACCCAGCCACAACCCATCTTCAATGCTCTTACTGAGGGAAGGAGGTTGTTGGCCAAGATCTCACGATACATGGCCCCATCCATCCTCCCCTCAATATGGTGCAGTCGTCCTGTCCCCTATGCAGAAAAGCATTCCTAAAGAATGATGTTTCCACCTCCATGCTTCACGGTTGGGATGGTGTTCTTGGGGTTGTACTCATTTTTCTTCTTCCTCCAAACACGGTGAGTGGAGTTTAGACCAAAAAGCTCTATTTTTGTCTCATCAGACCACATGACCTTCTCCCATTCCTCCCCTGGATCATCCAGTTGGTCATTGGCAAACTGCAGACGGGCCTGGACATGCGCTGGCTTGAGCAGGGGGACCTTGCGTGCGCTGCAGGATTTTAATCCATGACGGCGTAGTGTGTTACTAATGGTTTTCTTTGAGACTGTGGTCCCAGCTCTCTCCAGGTCATTGACCAGGTCCTGCCATGTAGTTCTGGGCTGATCCCTCACCTTCCTCATGATAATTGATGCCCCACGAGGTGAGATCTTGCATGGAGCCCCAGACCGAGGGTGATTGTCATCTTGAACTTCTTCCATTTTTTAATAATTGCGCCAACAGTTGTTGCCTTCTCACCAAGCTGCTTGCCTATTGTTCTGTAGCCCATCCCAGCCTTGTGCAGGTCTACAATTTAACCCTCATGTCCTTACACAGTTCTCTGGTCTTGGCCATTGTGGAGAGGTTGGAGTCTGTTTGATTGAGTATCTGGACAGGTGTCTTTTATACAGGTAACGAGTTCAAACAGATGCAGTTAATACAGGTAATGAGTGGAGAACAGGAGGGCTTCTTAAAGAAAAACGAACATGTCTGTGAGAGCCGCAATTCTTACTGGTTGTTAGGTGATCAAATACTTATGTCATGCAATAAAATGCAAATTAATTACTTAAAAATCATACAATGTGATTTTCTGGATTTTTGTTTTAGATTCCGTCTCTCACAGTTGAAGTGTACCTATGATAAAAATTACAGACCTCTACATGCTTTGTAAGTAGGAAAACCTGCAAAATCGGCAGTGTATCAAATACTTGTTCTCCCCACTGTATGTACATTAAAGCACACATGCACGTAGAATAGCACACAGATGTACATTCCACATTTTTGCACTCTGTAAAACACAGAGTGCATAATCACCTTTAGGCCAGCATACTAGAGCCTCTCCTCTCCTCCACACACGCAGCCTACACCCCCACCCACACACTCATCCATCTGCCTTAGGACTCTATGGCTCCTGCAGCAACCAGCAGCAGATCTATCAATCCTCCGCCTGCCTAGCATCACAGCGTGACTGCCTTCCACCTCTGCATCGTGCGGGCTCTGAATGAGCCTCTCCATCTTCCCATCGCTGACGCCCTGGACCGACCGGAGAGCAATGGGAACAGGAAGTTGTGAAAGGCTTAAGGGCCGTCAAGCTCTGTGGGTAAGAGGGGAGGCATTCTCTCCCTCTGTCCCTGTATTGTTCCCTCCTGCTTCCCTTTGGATGTTTTTTAGTAGGAGTGAGATGTGGGTTAGCTTAATCTGAGGGTCTCGGGGAACCGAAACCACTAATTTGCTATCCTGAAAAAAAAAACATGAAAAGGGCAGCTCAGGCATTTGAAGGAATGCAGGGGCTGACCGAATGGAGACATTTTAGATTTTCCTTTATGAGCCCCGAGGCAGAGGAAATGACCTCAGCCCGTTAAAGGACCTCCGTTTCCTCTGCCAGGAGATAAGGCCGCGGAGGCTGAGATTCGCAAGCCGGCCTGACGGTTCAACACCACACTGGATTGTACGAAATTAGATGAGATAATTGGCTCCCACGGTTTTGTTCTCTTCTCAGCTGCCTGTTGTTGTTCCTCAATGACACCTGTCATCCAGGCTATATCTTTGTTCTGTAGCTCATTTGGTAGTGCATAATGCTTGTAACACCAGGATAGTGGATTTGAATCCTGGGAAAACACATACGTAATAATTTTGCCCTGAGAACAGCCTCACTTTGTTTCGGCATGGACTCTACAAGGTGTCAAGCGTTCCACAGGGATGCTGGCCCATGTTCACTCCAATGCTTCCCACAGTTGGCTCAATGTCCTTTGGGTGGTTGACCATTCTTGATACACACAGGGAACTGTTGAGCGTGAAAAACTCAGCAGCGTTGCAGTTCTTGACACAAACCGGTGCTCCTTACTACCATACCCCATTCAAAGACACTTGACTATTGTGTCTTGTCCATTCGCCCTCTGAATGGCACACATACACAATCCAAGGCCTTCTTAAACCTTTCTCCTCCCCTTCATCTACACTGATTGAAGTGGATTTAACAACTGACATCAATAATGGATCATAGCATTCACCTGGATTCATCTGGTCAGTCTACAGTTGAAGTCTGAAGTTTATATACAATTAGGTTGGAGTCATTAAAACTCATTTTTCAACTACTCCACAAAGTTCTTGTTAACAACTATAGTTTTGGCAAGTCGGTTAGGACATCTACTTTGTGCATGACACAAGTAATTTTTCCAACAATTGTTTACAGACAGATTATTTCACTTATAATTCACTGTATCACAATTCCAGTGGGTCAGAAGTTTACATACACTAAGTTGACTGTGCCTTTAAACAGCTTGGAAAATTCCAGAAAATGATGTCATGGCTTTAGAAGCTTCTGATAGGCTAATTGACATCATTTGAGTCAATTGTAGGTGTACCTGTGGATGTATTTCAAGGCCTACCTTCAAACTCAGTGCCTCTTTGCTTGACATCATGGGAAAATCAAAAGAAATCAGCCAAGACCTCAGAAGAAAAATTGTAGACCTCCAAAAGTCTGGTTCATCCTTGGGAGCAATTTCCAAATGCATGAAGGTACCACGTTCATCTATACAAACAATAGTACGCAAGTATAAATACCATGGGACCACGCAGCCGTCATACCGCTCAGTAAGAGACGCTTTCTGTCTCCTAGAGATGAACGTACTTTGGTGCGAAAAGTGCAACTAAATCCCAGAACAACAGCAAAGGACCTTGTGAAGATGCTGGAGGAAACAGGTACGAAAGTATCTGTATCCACAGTAAAACGAGTCCTATATCAACATAACCTGAAAGGCCGCTCAGCAAGGAAGAAGCCACTGCTCCAAAACTGCCATAAAAAAGCCAGACTACGGTTTGTAACTGCACAAGGGGACAAAGATCATACTTTTTGGAGAAATGTCCTCTGGTCTGATGAAACAAAAATAGAACTGTTCGGCCATAATGACCATTGTTATGTTTGGAGGAAAACATTGTTTAATGTTTGACCCACATTAAACAATTTAAAAGCAATGCTACCAAATACTAATTGAGTGTATGTAAACTTCTGACCCACTGGGAATGTGATTTAAAGAAATAAAAGCTGAAATAAATCATTATCTCAACTATTATTCTGATACTTCACATTCTTAAAATAAAGTGGTGGTCCTAACTGACCTAAGACAGGGAATTTATATTTGGATTAAATGTCAGGAAGATAGAAGAGATACAGTATATAAAGTAGTGCATCACTTTCTACTAGGCTTGGCCATTACAATTGCCTGCATCCATACACCTCCCACTAGCACAGAGTGAGCCTCTAATGGAGAAATATCTGCAAATGTTAGTCTCTATAAAAATTAGATTTATGGCTAAGTCGATGGCTGAGTAGAGTATTGCATGATGCCGAGCATAAAGGAGAATTGATGAATGAGGTTGTGCTCTCCAAGAAGGCCTGTTTTGGATTGTCCCGTGTGCATTTCTGGGAAGTGGAGAGAGAAAGGCAAGCGAGTGCTGTTTGCATCCATTATCGGTTTCTCATTAGAGGGGCCGAGATATAAACATTTGTCTATGTTGCCGGCGCAATTAGGGATTCTCTCTGCAGCCCCTCTGCCCTTTGAAAATGAATTATGTGCAGATGAGAATCTCAATTTAAGTGCGGCCAGCAGCAGACCTCTTCCAGAATGCTTCCCTCTTCCCAAAAGCGATTCCAGAAAGAGGCAAGCTATGGAGAAACAGGTGAGAAAGAGACATAAAGAGAAGAGTGTACGCCTGTCCCCTGTTTGCATGTGTAGTAATGCCCTTAATTTGTAATCGCAATGGAATAATTCCATTGATTGGGTGGCGTCGCAAACCTCAATGTGGTGTTCCCCGTACTCCACCCGTTCTTGTTTTGCTGCAGAGCCTCACACAGCTCAAGCCCCCCCGCTTCCATCTCCCATTCCTTTAAGCCAAGGCGCTCTCTCGCCTTCCAAGTTGGCCGCTCACCAAGCTGGCGTCTAAATGGGTGAGCACGTCGTAAATAGAACCCGGCCACCACATTCCTCCAGCAGTGACCTTTTGTCCCCCCCCCCCACTTCCTGTGCTGCTCCCGCTGGCAGTGTGGTCGCCGCTTCACTTCCAGGGCTGGCCGGCCGGGAGACCAATGCCCCGAGGGACAGCAGCACTGTCTCTGTGTCATGAGCCCTGAGCTCTGACACCATCCTTGGTTGTGTTTGACGTCACTTCCATCCTTATACAACACTGTTGAGCTCTCTTCCCTCCCGGTCCATCGACAAATGGCCTTGAGGGTTATCAGTCGAGGGCGAGGGCGTATCTACCACCATTTTTTATCCCAGAGTCACCGTTGCTATTGTGGTAACCACAATGGGGGCCGCAGCCTTCCCCTGACCTGCAAGGGGTTCGGGGTTCGCCCCTGCATCTTCCGGAGTAATGATCATATCCTTGATTAGTTAAGGAAGGAATAAATCAGAAATGAATGAATAAGGGTAGATGGGAGCGGCTTGGCTGTTCCTTATGAATGAATCAGAACTGAGGGACAAAGAGGGCCTCAGCATGAAAAATAAAGGAACACTTTGTCCTTCTCATGGTTTTTATGTTTGTCTCTGCATTGGAGATGTATTTTTCGGAGGCCCCTCTTGATCTATGCTTTGTTAAAATATTGTCTCTGACTGCCCATTTTTGTGCAATCTGCCACGGTTGCTGAGGTGATTATCTCTCCTGTTGCCTAGTCACTTTATCCCTACCTATATGTACAGTGCATTCGGAAAGTATTAAAACCCGTTCGTTTTTTCCACATTTTGTTACGTTATACCCTTATTCTAAAATGGATTCCAAAAAAATGTTTACTCATCAATCTACACTCAATACCCCATAATGACAATGCGAAAACAGGTTTTTAGAAATTGGACAAACTTGGACAAACTTACTCATTAAAGGGTTTTTCTTTATTTTTACTGTTTTCTACGTTGTAGAATAATAGTGAAGACTTTAAAACTATAAAATAACACATGGAATCCAAAAAAGTCTTAAACAAATCAAAATAGATTTTAGATTATTCAAAGTAGTCACCCTTTGCCTTGATGACAGCTTTGCAAACTCTTGGCATTTTCTCAACCAGCTTCATGAGGTAGTCACCTGGAATGTATTTCAATTAACAGGTGTGCCTTGTTAAAATGTACATTTTTGGAATTTCTTTCCTTCTTAATGCGTTTGAGCCAATCAGTTGTGTTGCGACACGGTAGGGGTGGTATACAGAAGATAGCCCTATTTGGTAAAAGACCAAGTCCATATTATGGCAAGACCAGCTTAAATAAGCAAAGATAAATGATAGTCCATCATTACTTTAAGACATGAAGGTTAGTCAATGTGGAAAATTTCAAGAACTTTAAGTGCAGTCGCAAAAACCAAGTGCTATGATGAAACTCACTCTCATGAGGACCGCCACAGGAATGGAAGATCTAGTGTTACCTCTGCTGCAGAGGATAAGTTCATTAGAGTTGCCAGCCTCAGAAATTGCAGCCCAAATAAATGCTACAAGGAGTTCAAGTAACAGACACATCTCAACATCGACTGTTCAGAGGAGAGAAGTGTGAATCAGGCCTTCATGGTTGAATTTCTGCAAAGAAACCACTACTGGAGGACACCAATAAGAAGAAGAGACTTGCTTGGGCCAAGAAACACGAGCAATGGACATTAGACCGGTAGAAATCTGTCCTTTGGTCTGATGAGTCCAAATTTGAGATTTTTGGTTCTAACCTCTGTCTTTGTGAGACACAGAGTAGGTGAACGGATGATCTCCGCATGTGTAGTTCCCACCGTGAAGCATGGAGGAGGAGATGTGATGGTGTGGGGGTGCTTTGCTGGTGACACTGTCTGGGATTTAAATTCGAATTCAAGGCACACTTAACCAGCATGGCTACCAGCATACGCCATCCCGTCTGGTTTGCGCTTAGAGGGACTACAATTTGTTTTTCAACAGGACAATGACCCAACACACCAGGCTGTGTAAGGGCTATTTTACCAAGATGGAGAGTGATGGAGTGCTACATCAGATTACCTGGCCTCCACAATCACCTGACCTCATGACTATTTAAAAAAATATAGATATATTTAACCTTTATTTAACTAGGCAAGTCCGTTAAGAACAATTCTTATTAAGAATGACTGCCTACCAGCGTGAGATGGTTTGGGATGAGTTGGACCGCAGAGTGAAGGAAAAGCAACCAACAAATGCTCAGCATATGTGGGAACTCCTTCAAGACTGTTGGACAAGCATGGTGTGTTGAGATAATGCCAAGAGTGTGCAAAGCTGTCATCATGGCAAAGGATGGCTACTTTTAAGAATCTAAAATATAAATTGTATTTTGATTTGTTTAACACTTGTTTGGTTACCACATGATTCCATATGTGTTATTTCATAGTTTGGATGTCTTCACTATTATTCTACAATGTAGAAAATAGTACAAATAAAGAAAAACCCTTGACTGGGTAGGTGTGTCCAAACTTTTGACTGGTACTGTATCTCTACCTCAATTACATCGTACACCTGCACATCGACTCGGTACTGGTACCCTGTGTATATAGCCAAGTTATCGTTACTCAATGTGTATTCAGTACTTGTTATTATTCAATTATTTATCTTTTTTTTCTCTGGTGGTGGGAAGGGCCCGTAAGTAAGCATTTCCCTTAGTCTACACCTGTTGTTTTAAGAAGCATCTGACAAATAACATTTGACTTGATTTGATTATGTCGCTGTACTCCAACCCGCATCAACAATCAGGCTAAACTGGATGTACATGTAGCACAAAATGTCACTGTCATTTTCCTTCTCGAACCCTTAGCTTTGTGGGCTTAAGGATTTTCACTTTTTCATGTAATCTGCCACTGTTTAAGGTCTGTTGACATTCTAGCCTATGACGTAAATTACTTAAATAGTCAAATTACATTTCAGGCATTGAGTATCCCTCAAGAACCAGTGTTTTCTAGCCCCCCCTGTGTGTGTGTGTGTGTGTGCGCGCGTGTGTTTGTTTGTTTGCACCCTTTTCAAATATGCGTGGGTTACTATTGCCAGTCCAGTGTTTTGCCAGATCATCTATCTTCAAGGTAGACTCAGCGATATGACGTAGATGCAGAAAGTAAACAGCATAGTGGGTCAATATCCTCAACGACTAAGAGCATTGAAGCGTGAGGCTCAACCTCTCCACTGTTTTGGTGCCCTGGCTACCACGCTCCAACAGCGTGAAGCAAACTCATGCACATGCGCAGATACTGTGTGTGACCGTGTGAGAGCGAAGTCTTGCATCTCTCTCATCTCAAGATCTGCGGTGCCACAAGATCATTTAACTGAGTTTACCTTTAACAACCTTTTGACAAGTAATTCACACCCTGCAGGTATCTTCCTCCCTCTCAAGAGCTCTTCAGATGATGCAGTGTTACACTTTTAAGGCAAACAAGACAATGTAGTTACTGTGTATTAATGTGTAACTGAGTGGCGAAGGCAATTACACATCTGAATGGAGACCAGGTCTGCTGTGTGTTTAGGATATTTTCTCACTAGCATTATTCTGCCCACTCAGATCAATTAACACCAGTTGGCTGCGAGAGGTGTCCTTAAAATATGCTAATTATAATGTAAAGGCTGGTTTTGGGGTCTTTTTAAATCAGGCTAGCCATTTAGTCCAGACTGGCCCATTTTGTAATTCTCTCTCATGCAAATGGATCTTAACATAAACACTGTGAACTGAGCACTGTTCAAACCTGAGCTGTCCATCTTAGTAACTGGGTATTTCAGTCACGTCTTATCCCAATATAGATCGCTTTCGGAGTCCACAAATCATGATGGAACATTTGTGATTGGAAGACTTATGATAGTCCTCATAATTCTTAATTATTCATACAAAACAATGTGAACTGCACATCAGTTAAATCAACTGTGTAACAGCACTGTTGGTTTTGGAATGACTGTACCTCAGAAACCCAGTTACTTGTTTTGATTGATGGGAATTTGAGTAAAATACTACAGCAGCTGGACTGTATGGTGTTGTACTATGCGTTACCCCTGGGCATTGGTAGGAAGGCGAAAGATAGAGGGAAGGAAGGATTCATTAAAGCCCAGATATGAAAATGCTTCAGTATTTGAATAGCCAAGGTGATAATCTCATATCTACAGCCCCCGGTTGATTTCCTGTTCTGCTGCACTAACCTGTGACAGTTTTACAATAAGCAGTTTTTTTTACAGTAAGATTGAGTTCTGCTACAGTAAAAGTGGTGCAGGCAGAAAGCAGATCAATAAACATATCCTGCAGCTAAGGGAGGCAGAATGCAGAAGGTTATTGATCAGATGATGATTGAGGTAGAGATCCATACCCATATGTTGGTTCAAAACTCATAGGGACAGCTTCCTGGACACAGATGAAGCCTAGTCCTGAACTAAAAAGCATGCTGAATATCCATTGAAAATGCTTTTTAGTCCAGAACTGTCCGGGAAACCAGCCCGTAGTGTCTATACCCAAGGCGATTACAGAATGAGGTTGTTCCTGATGCCACAGTCTGTAATGTATGGTACCAGTGAGCTGTGCTGTCTGGGTCCCCTTGGCCCTGTGCCCTGGCACTCTTCCCTCAGCAAGCCACTGCAGCTCATAGATAAGAGCTATGTCCCAAATGGCACTCTACTCCCTGTATAGTGCACTGTTTTTGACCAGGACCGATAGGGCTCTGGTCAAAAGTGGTGCACTATGTAGGGAATAGAGGGGGCCATTTGGGATGCTGCCAAGGACACTTTTATACCTGGGAGAAAATGACAAGAAATACAATGACGCCAATACGGTGCATCAGCGAGAGATGAATCCCCCATAAATCCATGTTGCAGGGTTGATAAGTGAATTGCCTGTACCACTATCTCACCTGTAGTGTCTCATATAAAAGAATAAGAATTATTTTACAATAAATTAGATATTGTCCCCGAGCATTAGGCCGACAGGTTGACATTGAATGCGTGAACGGTAAATTAATGTGTAAAAGCTGTGTGTTCTGGTCTGTATGTTGTGCGTGTGAGTGTGCACACATATTATACATGTACACACACGTGTGTGTTTCTATGAGAAGTGTGCTTTTGGGTGTGTGTATGTGTGCAGAGGAGCCAAAAGGAAAACACGTCTGTCCTACCGGTGTATCTGTGAGGGGGAAGTGGTGCCATTGTGATATGTCAACTCACTGTGCTGTTATGCCCTGATGTGACTGATGTGGTCAGAGGTCTCCAACCCAAAGATAACATTTTCATACATCGCCTCAGTTAAGACACGTACAGTGCCTTGCGAAAGTATTCGGCCCCCTTGAACTTTGCGACCTTTTGCCACATTTCAGGCTTCAAACATAAAGATATCTCCAAGGTGATCTCCAAGGTGGCATAGCAGTTCAGACGTCTTTTGTCCTCGTCTTGTCGTGTCCTGTATATATATATTTACAACTTTTTTTCACATACATTTCATTTTTATTTTCCATCAACTCATCTTCAAAACACTCTCCTGCAACCCGCCTCACCAATTTATATTTATAAAAAAGTATTATTTACCTCAAATCTGTAATCCTCCAAGAAGCTAGCCTGAAACTAGCCAGAAGCTAATCCAGAAGCTAGTTAGCTCCTTTACTGGCAAATCGTTAGTATTCAGCTAACCACGGTTTGTGGTCATCAGCTATCCTTTAGCTCGAAAATCTATCGCCAGTTCTGTACGGCGCAGCGCGGCTCGGAACGGAACGGAACATACCGGACCAATTTCACTCCATGTCCCTGGATTTCGACTGCTCTCTGGACATTCATACCCGGATCTCACAGCTAGCTAGCTGCTATCCGTGTGACTATCGGCCTTCGTCGATTCCGGAGCAAACATCAATTATTCCGGAGCTAGCCAGCTCCGTCAATCACTCCTGAGTTCCATCAATCACTCCTGGGCTGCAGTCACCTATCCGGACCCGTTCTACTGCCTACGCGGAGCCCCACCGGGCCTTCATAACTGGACTGCCGACGTTATCTACCCGAAGGAGATCCGGCTGGCTCCTCCGTCGCGACGTTACCTGAACGCCCATCTGCGGCCTGCTAACCGTTAGCTATCTTACCGGCTGCTATCTGAATAGACAATCGGACAATTTATTTATTTTTATTATTATTATGTTTTCTTCTTGGGCATCTATAACTATATCTATTGTTTTTATTTTTGTTGTTGTGTGATTTGGATTAATCCCCTCTACCACACAGAACCCCACTAATCTACTGACAGAACGCAAGAGGTGGCTAACAACAGACCTCCATCCTATGCTAGCTTGCTACCGATGGCCTGGCTAGCTGTCTAAATCACCAACCAACCTCTCCACTCACCGGACCCTTTTGATCACTCGACTAAGCATGCCTCTCCTTAATGTCAATATGTCTTGTCCATTGCTGTTCTGGTTAGTGTTTATTGGCTTATTTCACTGTAGAGCCTCTAGTCCTGCTCACTATACCTTATCCAACCTATTAGTTCCACCACCCACACATGCAATGACATCTCCTGGTTTCAATGATGTTTCTAGAGACAATATCTCTCTCTTCATCACTCAATACCTAGGTTTACCTCCACTGTATTCACATCCTACCATACATTTGTCTGTACATTATACCTTGATGCTATTTTATCGCCCCCAGAAACCTCCTTTTACTCTATGTTCCAGACGTTCTAGACGACCAATTCTCATAGCTTTTAGCCGTACCCTTATTCTACTCCTCCTATGTTCCTCTGGCGATGTAGAGGTGAATCCAGGCCCTGCAGTGCCTAGCTCCACTCCTATTCCCCAGGCGCTCTCTTTTGATGACTTCTGTGACCGTAATAGCCTTGGTTTCATGCATGTTAACATTAGAAGCCTCCTCCCTAAGTTTGTTCTATTCACTGCTTTAGCATACTCAGCCAACCCGGATGTTCTAGCTGTGTCTGAATCCTGGCTTAGGAAGACCACCAAAAATTCAGAAATTTTAATTCCAAACTACAACATTTTCAGACAAGATAGAACTGCCAAAGGGGCGGTGTTGCAATCTACTGCAAAGATAGCCTGCAGAGTTCTGTCCTACTATCCAGGTCTGTACCCAAACAATTTGAACTTCTACTTTTAAAAATCCACCTCTCTAAAAACAAGTCTCTCACCGTTGCCACCTGCTATAGACCACCCTCTGCCCCCAGCTGTGCTCTGGACACCATATGTGAACTGATTGCCCCCCATCTATCTTCAGAGTTCGTGCTGCTAGGTGACCTAAACTGGAACATGCTTAACACCCCAGCCATCCTACAATCTAAACTTGATGCCCTCAATCTCACACAAATTATCAATGAACCTACCAGGTACCTCCCCAAAGCCTTAAACACGGGCACCCTCATAGATATCATCCTAACCAACTTCCCCTCTAAATACACCTCTGCTGTCTTCAACCAAGATCTCAGCGATCACTGCCTCATTGCCTGCATCCGTAATCGGTCAGCGGTCAAACGACCTCCACTCATCACTGTAAAACGCTCCCTGAAACACTTCTGCGAGCAGGCCTTTCTAATCGACCTGGCCGGGGTATCCTGGAAGGATATTGATCTCATCCCGTCAGTAGAGGATGCCTGGATATTTTTTAAAAATGCCTTCCTAACCATCTTAAATAAACATGCCCCATTCAAGAAATTTAGAACCAGGAACAGATATAGCCCTTGGTTCTCCCCAGACCTGACTGCCCTTAACCAACACAAAAACATCCTATGGCGTTCTGCATTAGCATCGAACAGCCCCGTGATATGCAGCTGTTCAGGGAAGCTAGAAACCATTATACACAGGCAGTTAGAAAAGCCAAGGCTAGCTTTTTCAAGCAGAAATTTGCTTCCTGCAACACTAACTCAAAAAGTTCTGGGACACTGTAAAGTCCATGGAGAATAAGAACACCTCCTCCCAGCTGCCCACTGCACTGAAGATAGGAAACACTGTCACCAATGATAAATCCACCATAATTGAGAATTTCAATAAGCATTTTTCTACGGCTGGCCATGCTTTCCACCTGGCTACTCCTACCCCGGACAACAGCACTGCACCCCCAACAGCAACTCGCCCAAGCCTTCCCCATTTCTCCTTCTCCCAAATCCATTCAGCTGATGTTCTGAAAGAGCTGCAAAATCTGGACCCCTACAAATCAGCCGGGCTAGACAATCTGGACCCTTTCTTTCTAAAATTATCTGCCGAAATTGTTGCCACCCCTATTACTAGCCTGTTCAACCTCTCTTTCGTGTCGTCTGAGATTCCCAAAGATTGGAAAGCAGCTGCGGTCATCCCCCTCTTCAAAGGGGGACACTCTTGACCCAAACTGCTACAGACCTATATCTATCCTACCGTGCCTTTCTAAGGTCTTCGAAAGCCAAGTCAACAAACAGATTACCGACCATTTCGAATCTCACCATACCTTCTCTGCTATGCAATCTGGTTTCAGAGCTGGTCATGGGTGCACCTCAGCCACGCTCAAGGTCCTAAACGATATCTTAACCGCCATCGATAAGAAACATTACTGTGCAGCCGTATTCATTGATCTGGCCAAGGCTTTCGACTCTGTCAATCACCACATCCTCATCGGCAGACTCGACAGCCTTGGTTTCTCAAAATAATTGCCTCGCCTGGTTCACCAACTACTTCTCTGATAGAGTTCAGTGTGTCAAATCGGAGGGTCTGCTGTCCGGACCTCTGGCAGTCTCTATGGGGGTGCCACAGGGTTCAATTCTTGGACCGACTCTCTTCTCTGTATACATCAATGAGGTCGCTCTTGCTGCTGGTGAATCCCTGATCCACCTCTACGCAGACGACACCATTCTGTATACTTCCGGCCCTTCTTTGGACACTGTGTTAACAACCCTCCAGGCAAGCTTCAATGCCATACAACTCTCCTTCCGTGGCCTCCAATTGCTCTTAAATACAAGTAAAAGTAAATGCATGCTCTTCAACCGATCGCTACCTGCACCTACCAGCCTGTCCAACATCACTACTCTGGACGGCTCTGACTTAGAATACGTGGACGACTACAAATACTTAGGTGTCTGGTTAGACTGTAAACTCTCCTTCCAGACCCATATCAAACATCTCCAATCCAAAGTTAAATCTAGAATTGGCTTCCTATTTCGCAACAAAGCATCCTTCACTCATGCTGCCAAACATACCCTTGTAAAACTGACCATCCTACCAGTCCTCGACTTTGGCGATGTCATTTACAAAATAGCCTCCAATACCCTACTCAACAAATTGGATGCAGTCTATCACAGTGCAATCCGTTTTATCACCAAAGCCCCATATACTACCCACCATTGCGACCTGTACGCTCTCGTTGGCTGGCCCTCGCTTCATACTCGTCGCCAAACCCACTGGCTCCATGTCATCTACAAGACCCTGCTAGGTAAAGTCCCCCTTATCTCAGCTCGCTGGTCACCATAGCATCTCCCACCTGTAGCACACGCTCCAGCAGGTATATCTCTCTAGTCACCCCCAAAACCAATTCTTTCTTTGGCCGCCTCTCCTTCCAGTTCTCTGCTGCCAATGACTGGAACGAACTACAAAAATCTCTGAAACTGGAAACACTTATCTCCCTCACTAGCTTTAAGCACCAACTGTCAGAGCAGCTCACAGATTACTGCACCTGTACATAGCCCACCTATAATTTAGCCCAAACAACTACCTCTTTCCCAACTGTATTTAATTTTTATTTATTTATTTATTTTGCTCCTTTGCACCCCATTATTTTTATTTCTACTTTGCACATTCTTCCATTGCAAAACTACCATTCCAGTGTTTTACTTGCTATATTGTATTTACTTTGCCACCATGGCCTTTTTTGCCTTTACCTCCCTTCTCACCTCATTTGCTCACATTGTATATAGACTTGTTTATACTGTATTATTGACTGTATGTTTGTTTTACTCCATGTGTAACTCTGTGTCGTTGTATCTGTCGAACTGCTTTGCTTTATCTTGGCCAGGTCGCAATTGTAAATGAGAACTTGTTCTCAACTTGCCTACCTGGTTAAATAAAGGTAAAATAAAAAATAAAAAAAATAAAATATAAAACTGTATTTTTTTGTGAAGAATCAACAACAAGTGGGACACAATCATGAAGTGGAACGACATTTATTGGATATTTCAAACTTTTTTAACAAATCAAAAACTGAAAAATTTGGCGTGCAACATTATTCAGCCCCCTTAAGTTAATACTTTGTAGCGCCACCTTTTGCTGCGATTACAGCTGTAAGTCGCTTGGGGTATGTCTCTATCAGTTTTGCACATCGAGAGACTGAAATTTTTCCCATTCCTCCTTGCAAAACAGCTCGAGCTCAGTGAGGTTAGATGGAGAGCATTTGTGAACAGCAGTTTTCAGTTCTTTCCACAGATTCTCGATTGGATTCAGGTCTGGACTTTGACTTGGCCATTGTAACACCTGGATATGTTTATTTTTGAACCATTCCATTGTAGATTTTGCTTTATGTTTTGGATCATTGTCTTGTTGGAAGACAAATCTCCGTCCCAGTCTCAGGTCTTTTGCAGACTCCATCAGGTTTTCTTCCAGAATGGTCCTGTATTTGGCTCCATCCATCTTCCCATCAATTTTACCCATCTTCCCTGTCCCTGCTGAAGAAAAGCAGGCCCAAACCATGATGCTGCCACCACCATGTTTGACAGTGGGGATGGTGTGTTCAGGGTGATGAGCTGTGTTGCTTTTACGCCAAACATAACGTTTTGCATTGTTGCCAAAAAGTTCAATTTTGGTTTCATCTGACCCAGAGCACCTTCTTCCACATGTTTGGTGTGTCTCCCAGGTGGCTTGTGGCAAACTTTAAATGACACTTTTTATGGATATCTTTAAGAAATGGCTTTCTTCTTGCCACTCTTCCATAAAGGCCAGATTTGTGCAATATACGACTGATTGTTGTCCTATGGACAGTCTCCCACCTCAGCTGTAGATCTCTGCAGTTCATCCAGAGTGATCATGGGCCTCTTGGCTGCATCTCTGATCAGTCTTCTCCTTGTATGAGCTGAAAGTTTAGAGGGACGGCCAGGTCTTGGTAGATTTGCAGTGGTCTGATACTCCTTCCATTTCAATATTATCGCTTGCACAGTGCTCCTTGGGATGTTTAAAGCTTGAGAAATCTTTTTGTATCCAAATCCGGCTTTAAACGTCTTCACAACAGTATCTCGGACCTGCCTGGTGTGTTTCTTGTTCTTCATGATGCTCTCTGCGCTTTTAACAGACCTCTGAGACTATCACAGTGCAGGTGCATTCATACGGAGACTTGATTACACACAGGTGGATTGTATTTATCATCATTAGTCATTTAGGTCAGCATTGGATCATTCAGAGATCCTCACTGAACTTCTGGAGAGAGTTTGCTGCACTGAAAGTAAAGGGGCTGAATAATTTTGCACGCCCAATTTTTCCGTTTTTGATTTGTTAAAAAAGTTTGAAATATCCAATGTCGTTCCACTTCATGATTGTGTCCCACTTGTTGTTGATTCTTCACAAAAAAATACAGTTTTATATCTTTATGTTTGAATCCTGAAATGTGTCAAAAGGTCGCAAAGTTCAAGGGGGCCGAATACTTTCGCAAGGCACTGTACACACACACACACACACACACACACACACACACACACACACACAATGCTGGTGTGTTGGTGCATGAACAGCAGCCACAAGACGGGCTCTGGGAGCCTCATTTTATTTATCGCCAGTCACCCAGTGCAGGAGGAAAAATGAGGAGGAATGCAGAACCTAGCGAGGATTCTCTTGTCTGGGTTTGAAGCGGGACCAACCAACCCGGCCTTGGCTTAGCTGCAGCTAGCCACACAGACTCACACAGATACACACACACAGACACACAGACACACAGACACACACACACACACACACACACACACACACTCACACAGACACAGCTAGCCCAGAATTCTATCCAGTAAGCTTTTGAAACCCCGCCCACATTGCCTTACTGTTTGCTCTGCTCACCGCAATGCAGCTCACCCAAACCATCACCCACCCACCCACCCTGCCCGCCAGGGAAAGGGCTGGCCGCTGTTCAAACCCCCAAAGACTTACTAAATACGTCTCATAAAAGTCCCCTTTTAAAAACGTATTGTCAAGGGTTCCTATGTTCCCTCCAATGTTTTGATAGGGGCTAAGTAAACAAGGGTAAAGCTACGAGCACGAAAACATGACCAATGTCCCATTGCTTCATTTATTGAATTAATCAAAAACTTTATTGAGGGACGTGGTGGTGGAAATAACAGGGTCAACTAACTATATAAGCACTCCCATAAATTGTGTCGTATTAGCCTTGTGGTCATTAGTCCTAGGCAATGGTCAACCATGTTTGTCATTGTTTGCCATAGGTCTATCGGATATCCTATGACATTCAGTATATAATCAATTAGGGTTTTACATTGCTATGCCTTTAGCTCCGTATGTGACACTTCCTCGCTTGAAATAAATCTAATTCAATAATTTGTGATGGCATGTCCCAACGGGGGTTTATGTCGATCTGCTTTTTAATATATATATATTTTTTTACAGATTACAAAAGATCAAAGCTCCAAAAAGGGATATCATACGATGTGATTCGAGGAAAAACCTAAAAATGTGTTATCCCACTTAGGAGACAAGTAGGATAAATGCCCATGAAAGATTTTGTTGAGTGCTCGGAGCTCCTCTTTGTTCAGGCCCATTCAGCAATGTTCACGCCCGCTTAACACTAAAACCGCTGCGTCTTGACTGACCCCCCTTCAAGCTAATGAGCAGTCCTTCTGACTCCAACATTCTAACATTGTAATTAATAGCCTACATTTCATATATGCTATAGCAAAAATAATAACTTGGTTGTGTTTATTTTATTTCGAATAACACAATATAATTTACATTAGATGAAGGGGGGTCCGTCCGTAGGCTGTATGTAAAAACATTGAATAAAAAAACACATTCAAGTGTTCAATATATTTTATTTGTGGAGTGCGTTTGTTGCAACTAGGAAATAGAAAGCATAGGTGTTGGAACATTGTAACAGCTTATTTATAACATCAAAATAATATAAGGCTAATCTGAAAACAAGACTCCCTAAATTCTATCAGCATATCGATTGTGCTACCAGGGCTGGTAAAACCCTGGATCATTGTTATTCTAACTTCTGCGATGCATATAAGGCCCTCCCCCGCCCTCCTTTCGGGAAAAGCTGACCACGGCTCCCAGCCTATAAACAGAGACTAAAACAGGAAGCTCCGCGCTCAGGTCTGTTCAACGCTGGTCCGACCAATCTGATTCCACGCTTCAAGATTGCTTCGATCACGTGGATTGGGATATGTTCCGCATTGCGTCAAACAACAACATTGACGAATAGGCTGAATCGGTGAGCGAGTTTATTAGTAAGTGCATCGGCGATGTTGTACCCATCACAACTATTAAAACATTCCCAAACCAGAAACCGTGGACTGATGGCAGCATTCATGCGAAACTGAAAGCGCAAACCACTGCTTTTAACCAGGGCAAGGTGACCGGAAACATGACCGAATACAAACAGTGTAGCTATTCCCTCCGCAAGACAAACAAACAAGCTAAGCATCAGTATAGAGACAAAGTAGAGTCGCAATTCAACGGCTCAGACACAAGAGGTATGTGGCATGGTCTACAGTCAATCATGGATTACAGAAAGAAAACCAGCCACGTCGCGGACCAGGATGTCTTGCTCCCAGACAGACTAAACAACTTCTTTGCTCGCTTTGAGGACAATACAGTGCCAATGACACGGCCCGCTACCAAAACCTGCGGACTCTCCTTCACTGCAGCCGACGTGAATAAAACATTTAAACGTGTTAACTCTCGCAAGGCTGCAGGCCCAGACGGCATCCCCAGCCGCGTCCTCAGAGCATGCACAGACCAGCTGGCTGGTGTGTTTACGGACATATTCAATCAATCCTAATCCCAGTCTGCTGTTTCCACATGCTTCTTCAAGAGGGCCACCATTGTTCCTATTCCCAAGAAAGCTAAGGTAACTGAGCTAAATGACTATTGCCCTGTAGCAGTCACTTCCGTCATCATGAAGTGCTTTGAGAGACTAGTCAAGTACCATATCACCTCCACCCTACCTGACACCCTAGACACACTCCAATTTGCTTACCGCCCCAATAGGTCCACAGACGACGCAATCGCAACCACACTGCACATGGCCCTAACCCATCTGGACAAGAGGAATATCTATGTGAGAATGCTGTTCATCGACTACAGCTCAGCATTTAACACCATAGTACCCTCCAAACTCGTCATCAAGCTCGAGACCCTGGGTCTCGACCCCGCCCTGTACAACTGGGCACTGGACTTCCTGACGGGCCGCCCCAGGTGGTGAGGGTAGGTAACAACATCTCCACCCTGCTGATCCTCAACAGCGGGATCAAGGGTGCGTGATCGTGGACTTCAGGAAACAGCCCCCCTATCCACATCGACGGGATAGTAGTGTAGAGGGTAGTAAGTTTTAAGTTCCTCGGCGTACACTTCAGACAACCTGAATTGGTCCACCCACACAGACAGAGTGGTAAAGAAGGCGCAGCAGCGCCTTTTCAACCTCAGGAGAAGGCTATCAGACTGTTAAACAGCCCCCACTAAAATTGAGTGGCTGCTGCCAACATACTGACTCAAATCCAGCCACTTTAATAATGGAAAAATGGATGTAAAAAATGTATCACTAGCCACTTTAAACAATGCCACTTTATATATGTTTACAAACCCTACATTACTCATCTCATATGTATATACGGTACTCGATACCATCTACTGCATCTTGCCTATGCCGTTCTGTACCATCACTCATTCATATATTTTTATGTACATATTCTTCATCCCTTTTACACTTGTGTGTATATAAGGTGGTAGTTGTGAAATTGTTAGGTTAGATTGCTCGTTGGTTATTACTGCATTGTCGGAACTAGATTTATAACATCAAAAATAAAATACCCCAACCACCAAGATGCACGTCAAGACGCACATCATTATAAGCTCCAAGTAGTCTTGATAAATAGTGAAACTCAGCACAAAACCAATAATGGCATTATAATGAATATACTGTAAGTGTCACTATGACAGCAGTCAAAAATATCAAACGATTGTCAGCTCCTGCTTGTATGGGTCTTCACGCAATCGCATCAGTTGAGAATTTGTTTTTAACTGACTTGCCTAGTTAAATAAAGAAAAAAAAAGAAAAATGTAATTTAGCTGTTATCCCTTGTCCTTTACAGTTGACACAATTTTCGTAACTTTCACACTTTGCCATCAGTACATTTTGTTTGAATGTCGTGCGTAATAGTCTCCGGCCTTCTTTATTGTGTCTCGTTCTTCAGCACCGTTGTGGAGTACAACGGCTGTGCAGGTGCCTTATTTTTCGCAGAGGGATGGAGCTCCCTCTCATCATGCCAGACTTGTTGTCTTTGCAAGCAACTTCTTCGCCAATGACAGTGAAGTGAAGAAATTGGACTTGGATTGGATTTCTCCCCTTGCCAACGCAAGGTTCTACAAGCCTCATCACCCACATTCTCCGACACTCGCTCACCTGCTGCCTGATGTGGATATTTTCCCAGATATTGAAAGCCGTTCAGCATGCACAATCACTCACTGTGTAGCCTAGTCCAAGTAGGCCAGAGTAGACTGATAAGACTGCTTTGATTCGGTGGACCTATATAGGGTACCTACAATTTTAATTTTAGAATTAGAATCGATCAATGCAATAGAATGGCTTGTCCTGTTGTTCTTACACAATTGGTGGTTACATAATTATGCATCATTTGCTTCCCCTCTGCCCCTCTGTCACGATGGTGCCTCTTCCTGTTCGGGCGGCGCTCGGCGCTCGTCGTCGCCGGCCTACTAGCTGCCACCGATCCCCTTTTCTGTTTAATTTAGTTGTGTCTATGTTAGTTGCTTGTGTCAGCACAGTTCTTACTATAGCTTCACTGTCGTTATTCGTTTATTGTTTTGTATTCAGTGTTCAGTGCTTTCTTTAATTCAAATATCATCATGAACACATACCACGCTGCATTTTGGTCCGCTTCTTACGACGATCGTGACACTCTCGCTCATCAACTCACCCATTCTCCTCCTTTATCCCCATCATACTTTACTTAATTTAATTAATCTGTTGTTATATGTGTGAAATTCGATTCGGTATAGCTTAGTTGGGAGAAGGATCCTGTCTTTCTCCCTGTAAAGCTGAATTCTTTCTCCATGGCTAAACCAGGCTCCTAATGTAACATTTGTATTCATATTTACAGATCCCAAACAAGTTTGTAATTAAGGCACAAGAAAGTTCACATATTCAAGAAGGCATTTCTGCAAAAATGAAAAAATATTTGTTATAATAATTTTTGATGGCCCTACTGTGCAGACCCAGCAACATAATCAATCAGTTGGACGGGCATATGATTTCCATAGGCTGGCCCATTTTTTCACGGGACCCCCCTGTGTGCACGTGCTTGTGCGCATTTTCTTTTTTAATGGGTGTAATAAGACAGCTCGTGAGTTTCAAGTTTGGGGAAGCTAACAATTTATCCTACCAATCTGCGTGCCAGTTCTGATTATTTTTATATGCACATTTTCATGGAACAGTTTCATTTCAATAATAACGTTTTCGTTTCTCAAAACCATTGTCATGTGATGAGACGAATCATAAAAATCTGAAGTGAATGACAAAAGTTTAAAAGTTCAACTTAAACTTTGGAAAGAGCACGAGCCTCTGCCATATGGACACATTCATACACTGCGATCCATTCGCGGTTGAAGAAATGAAAGCGTAGAACATGGAGATGCAGCAGTAGGCCTATAACTTCCACCATCAACTAAGTAAAACACCTAGACCTAAAGCCAGAGGAAAATTCTGGTTCTTTCAATTACATCCATCTCTCTCCTCTGCGTTAGTGTCTGGCCAGAAACAGTTCCTAACAGTTGCCAACAGCAAGCAAGCTAGCTAAATTGCCATAAATGTTTCATGCTTTTCGACCTGTCCCCAAATGAATATAGTTGGTTCAGAGTTCGTTTAGATATTTCAACCAGCGTGTCCTGATCTCGTCTGGTGTGGGTGGAAAAAATCAACATGCGTGCGAGCGGTCTGGTCAACATGTTAGTGGTGTAGGTGGTGTGTTATGCCAATTGAGCACCATATCTTCGACACAACCCTCCCCTTCTTCTTGATGCAAAATGTTTAATTCGACAGAAGACACATTATTTTCACACATATTTTAGATGCTTTTCATTGACACCCGCAAGTCATTCAGTTTGACTATAGACTATTGCCACATGCACTACTCAAATTACGGCCTTCCCAAACACACTTGTGATTTGAAACAATCCACAGCAATTTTTTAAAAATAAGCTAATGATCCTCTTTGTCTAAGTAATGCTCTATGGTAAAGTATTTTTGAATGATTTTATTTAGACAGGAGTAATCATATAATTTTGTCAAAACATCAATTTACTTTAGGGCAATCCAGCATCCGAACAGTTTACTGTGCTTCCGCCAACTTTCCTTTCTAATTTGCAAGTGGCTGAAACCAGAGATCTGTAAATAATATCGAGATGCTCATGTCTGCGCCCTGACAATGGGCTTGGGTCTGCATATTATTCACATAGAAATACTGGACAGATTTTGGCGAGAGTGAACCCTCTCGCTTCGCCTCTTTCTCTCTGCTGAATCTATATCCCCGGTGAAAGCTTTCAAGTGAGCGAAACATCGTCCCTCTCTATATACAGTGCCTTGCGAAAGTATTCGGCCCCCTTGAACTTTGCGACCTTTTGCCACATTTCAGGCTTCAAACATAAAGATATAAAACTGTATTTTTGTGAAGAATCAACAACAAGTGGGACACAATCATGAAGTGGAATGACATTTATTGGATATTTCAAACTTTTTAACAAATCAAAAACTGAAAAATTGGGCGTGCAAAATTATTCAGCCCCTTTACTTTCAGTGCAGCAAACTCTCTCCAGAAGTTCAGTGAGGATCTCTGAATGATCCAATGTTGACCTAAATGACTAATGATGATAAATACAATCCACCTGTGTGTAATCAAGTCTCCGTATAAATGCACCTGCACTGTGATAGTCTCAGAGGTTCGTTAAAAGCGCAGAGAGCATCATGAAGAACAAGGAACACACCAGGCAGGTCCGAGATACTGTTGTGAAGAAGTTTAAAGCCGGATTTGGATACAAAAAGATTTTCCAAGCTTTAAACATCCCAAGGAGCACTGTACAAGCGATAATATTGAAATGGAAGGAGTATCAGACCACTGCAAATCTACCAAGACCTGGCCGTCCCTCTAAACTTTCAGCTCATACAAGGAGAAGACTGATCAGAGATGCAGCCAAGAGGCCCATGATCACTCTGGATGAACTGCAGAGATCTACAGCTGAGGTGGGAGACTCTGTCCATAGGACAACAATCAGTCGTATATTGCACAAATCTGGCCTTTATGGAAGAGTGGCAAGAAGAAAGCCATTTCTTAAAGATATCCATAAAAGTGTTGTTTAAAGTTTGCCACAAGCCACCTGGGAGACACACCAAACATGTGGAAGAAGGTGCTCTGGTCAGATGAAACCAAAATTGAACTTTTTGGCAACAATGCAAAACGTTATGTTTGACGTAAAAAGCAACACAGCTCATCACCTGAACACACCATCCCCACTGTCAAACATGGTGGTGGCGGCAGCATCATGGTTTGGGCCTGCTTTTCTTCAGCAGGGACAGGGAAGATGGTTAAATTGATGGGAAGATGGATGGAGCCAAATACAGGACCATTCTGGAAGAAAACCTGATGGAGTCTGCAAAAGACCTGAGACTGGGACGGAGATTTGTCTTCCAACAAGACAATGATCCAAAACATAAAGCAAAATCTACAATGGAATGGTTCAAAAATAAACATATCCAGGTGTTAGAATGGCCAAGTCAAAGTCCAGACCTGAATCCAATCGAGAATCTGTGGAAAGAACTGAAAACTGCTGTTCACAAATGCTCTCATCCAACCTCACTGAGCTCGAGCTGTTTTGCAAGGAGGAATGGGGAAAAATTTCAGTCTCTGGATGTGCAAAACTGATAGAGACATACCCCAAGCGACTTACAGCTGTAATCGCAGCAAAAGGTGGCGCTACAAAGTATTAACTTAAGGGGGCTGAATAATTTTGCACGCCCAATTTTTCAGTTTTTGATTTGTTAAAAAAGTTTTAAATATCCAATGAATGTCCTTCCACTTCATGATTGTGTCCCACTTGTTGTTGATTCTTCACAAAAAAATACATTTTTATATCTTTATGTTTGAAGCCTGAAATGTGGCAAAAGGTCGCAAAGTTCAAGGGGGCCGAATACTTTCGCAAGGCACTGTATCTAGCTCATGTGTCTGATGCAGTCTGGACAGAAATAGAATGACATGCCATACTCTTTTGGTCCAGACAGCATCAGATACATGATCTACACATACTGAGATAGAGGGGCGCAGTTTTGTTCACTCTGAGATTGATGCGTCTTTCTGTCGGCGCGCATCTCGGTCAAATAAATGATCAATATTTTGTTTGGATGGGTAAGGTGGTACGGTAAAGCGGGACAGGCTTCCTATAAGTCCCGCCCATAACTCCGGCAGTGCTACTGTGAAGTAAGAACTAGCATAATCTGCCCCCATTGGGCTGGCATGTCATATTTTTTAAATATTGTAATTCTATGATACTGTATAAAGCAGCATGGATATTGTCTAAAGTGGTTATATGTATCTCCTCTATTACAGCATGCAAATGCTCTTGATAATCATGTACATGTGTGTAACAGTGGTAATTATTCATGCATGTGTGTCATCTGCTCTCTCTCTCTCTCTTTGATGACTCACATGGATGTTAAAGATTATATGTAACTATGAGTCTGCCTATGTGTGACTAAACCATTATTCCCGTTGATGGTATTACTATAAAGTAGTATGCAATACCACACAGAATCATTAGAGCTAGCAGAATATAGAAATGGGAATTCTGTATCAAAATGGGAATATCAAATTGAGGGGGGGCAAACAATCCAGACTATTATGCAGATAAAGTATGCTAATTTCCCCCGACGTAATTAGGATTAACATAATTTGATAGCGAAATGCATGAATGATGCATGCATGATTGATTCGTGCATTGTAATAGGTCCCTTATCTGGTCTCAGGATATTGTAGCTACGTAGCTTAGCGTTAGCGGTGTAGCCTAAAGTGCATTGCGTTCCATAGGGACCTGGGGCTCTTGCTGCTCTCTGCAGTGCTTCTAGGCTACACTATCCTAACTGACAATTCTGTCTTTATCTCAACAGCAGCAGTTAGAGCAGGCCCAGGAAATGCGATATGGCAGTTCATGTTTTGTCTTTATTCCGGTTACGATTATAATTTTTTTTGTATCTGCACAGTGTATCAGACATGGTACATCTTCTCAATAAAAATTGAGCTGGCTTAAATGACAGATATAGATATTTTGTTTGTGTACAGCCAGGATGTTTCAGACTTCAAAGCGATGCCTTCCTCCATTCCATCTCCATGGATGTCATTCTAGAGCACCCTCATTAGAAACCCTGTACTGCACCTCATACTTACCTTTGAACAGCAGTGTTTTCAGAGCATGTGCAATGTAAATAGTCCGGGTTGCCATTTGATTAAGGCCAGGCACCACAGGCAAAAATTGTGATTTCACTTGTGTCAATTTTCAGATTTTGGGGATATTTTGCAACCATAACTTCCATATGATTTACAAATAAATAAATCAGCAATAATGTACATAAATACTTGATTTGTATCATTTTATCCCAACCCCGTCAACTATACCTACCATAAATGTTGTTCTTGTTAGCATGTTTCATGTAGAGCTATTTTTAAAACTCTCCATGTTGCATCATATCATTCAAAAGCTTGTTTTCCGGAGCATAGCGTTAGCTAGTCCACACATGACTATATCCTTTGTAGACGTAGTGCTTCATGCTTAAAGAAGAGTAATTTCCTGGCATCCGATTGGCTAATGGCATTTAAAAGCCCTTTCCGGCAACCTGATTGGTTAAAATGCCTCACGTGCCGTGCAGCGCACCCTTTTTTGAAAATATCTCCCGCGAAGAATCAACGTAAAAAAATACAAAATGAGAAAATCTCAAATAATATACCTACAGTATGTGAATAAAAATATGCGATCTCAGTTAGCCAATGCGACAAAAGCAGTGAATGAAAGAAAAAATGTGCTTGATCAGCCGATCGAGGCAGTGGCAGTACAGGTAACTAGAGGAGGGAAAGGAGGCAGCAGCACGTCTAGACGCAAATTCGTTGAGATGAAGATGACAGCTAGAGGCGATCCAGCAGACGGCCGACAGTGACTTTTATTCCACATGTCACAAATAAACCAACTTGAACACTGGACCGAAAATCACCATAGACCCCACCAATCAGGGATTCTGTCATTCTGTCGTGATACAATGTGCACACTGTGAAGGTGATCGTGATGCATTTAGGAGAGTTTACACTTCCTCCAGGCTGCAGGAGTGCTCCAGGGGAGATGTGGCATTTGATATAAATGTGAGGATGGTTCTTCTAGCCCACAAACTTGGACTTGGTTATGCAGCTCTAAAGAAAATAAGCAATGTCCCAGGGATTCCTTCCTTGTGTCTCAGCTCATATCTGAGACATGACAGGAGAGTGACGGGTAAATAAAAAGGGAGAGTAGCCCATTATTGTCAGGTGACTTGCTGTGTATAAATTATATTTATTTCCTTGCTCCAGCAAATGTATTCAGAGTGAATAAAACAGAGTGATAGGAAAACATAACTATACAACGAGACTGTCACTTAGGCCTACAGTGTCATATGGCTGTAGCCTACTGTGATTACTGAGAAATTAGCTTCACATAAAGAAAATACAAGCTGGTATGCTAATATTTACATAGGGTAACATGCTGATATTTAGTCCTGCGGTTATGTCTGTAATGTCGACAGACAGAATAAGTACCCCCCCCACTTTAGTTGCAGAGATTCAGAGAGGGCTACAGTCGATGGAGAGTGCTGAAAAGTTCATTAGAAGAGAATACACAGATATAGACCCAGACATAGCAGAGTTGCTGAAGGAGGATGAGGATAAAATCATAGAGATTCATGTATCCTCTGATGGCACTTGGCACGTAGAGTTGGATTCACTTCCAACTATGGGATAGGTGCGTGCATCGGTTCTGGTACCAGCGAGCCCTAGAAAATGGTGAAGATCCACCCAGTCACAAAAGGTCATACATTTTTGAACAGAGACATTGCACAGAAAATGGTACCTGTATATCATTGGATGTCAAATGATAACCTCTTCAAAAAAAGCACGGAGAAACCCAGAATGATGCAAGTGAATGTCTGAACTCTGTAATACGGTCACGGTGCCCCAAAACTATCTTTGTGGGCAAAAGTTGCATTGACACAGCAGCCAGTATTGCAGTAGCCATGTTCAATGAGGGAGCCACTGCTATATCAAATGTGATTGTAGCTTTACAGCACTTTGGTGACACCGGAAGCAATCAAAGAGGAGTTGTGAGAGCTGATGCTGCTTCAACTGACTGTGCCAAGCGTAGGCAAAGGTCCCATGACACAGTCAAGAAAGTAAAGCGGCACAAGCAACAACTCAAAGAGGGCCTTACATATGGGGAAGGCATAGCTGGTTAATGTTCTGTACATTTCAACAGCCATACAAAATCCTTGTATGTGATAAATTGAGCAAAGTGATATTAACATTTGCCCAAAACTGCATATTTGCACAACAGACCAGTATTCAAAGCATATGCTCTATTGCTTGAAACAAATGTATTAAACATGCTAAAGTATTTGTAAAAGGTATATTTTATGTTTATTTGTCAGTTTAGAAGTGATATATGAATGAGAGTTTAATTAATGTGACATATACACTACCGTTCAAAAGTTTAGGGTCACTTAGAAATGTCCTTGTTTTTGAAAAAAAGCACATTTTCTGTCCATTAAAAATAACATAAAATTGATCAGAAATACAGTGTAGACATTGTTAATGTTGTAAATGACTATTGTAGCTGGAAACGGCTGATTTCTAATGGAATATCTACTTAGGCGTATGGAGACCATTATCAGCAACCATCACGGCCCTCCTACTCGTTCTAACTTGGTGGTGCACATGTAGCCTATAACCTGTTTTAGAGAAATGTCATCATCGAATATTGTAATATTGTCTGTTTATATGCCCCCTTTATTTATCCTACGGTTCGGACTTGTTGTACAGGGAGTACACTGTAAGAATGGCCCATGTTCTGAATTCTGTCGCTATACATTTCAAAGGTTCTGAACAAATAGTTATATTGACTACGTCCATCGAGCTCTTGCTCATTGATGTCTTAATAAAAACGCTTCTCGTCCCCTTATGCCATAGTTTGTACATCTCAATTGTCATCCATATCAGCTATGTTTTTTTAAAGACATTAAATGAGGCTGAATGAACTGTTCGCTGCCAGACAAAGCTCTGCTGAAAGCCAGGTGTAGCAGTGGTAAGGTGTTGGGACTGCTGTTGGAACTCTGCTCTTGGGACAGCTTTATGTATGCCCTAACAGTGTGTGGGCACCGTTTGTCACCGTTATAGTGCAATTAATATATTGTTTAGTGTTGTGTTGTGTAGTAGCTTTGCTGTCATGCATCCCACATACTTTTTTGCCCCACCAAGATTTACATGCTAAAATCGCCACTGCCCATCAGGCAAGCCATTTACAGTATTACATTGCCTATTGTTGTATAATAATGATATCATTTCACATTGAACAACTACAGTGCTGTTTTTTGTTAACGACCATTTATCATTGTTCACAGCCTCTGCCTTAAACCCATCTCTTAAAGAGTTCACATTGGAACACATACGACTGTGGCAAATAAATAAAATATTTCAACAATAAAATGATTTAACTTCAAGTGCTAAAGGTAATAGCCTACAATTAGGAAAAACTTAATTGGACACAGACACATAAAGGCTTAGCTAAAAACACTATCTAGACCTAGGCCTATATCATCAGATCCTTTGAGAACTTTGGTACATGTTAAGATATGAACAAGAAATCTAGCCTCAGAGCATATTTCTGTCCTGTCCGTTGCAACAGGATATGTCATGTCCATGGTCTTTTCATTGCAAAAGTCCTGATCTGCTCCAAAATATATGTTTGCCGGGTTGTGTCCAGTCCGGGGGACACTTTCACATCTCTGGGAGGAACGATGTTAACATTGCACAGCAGCTGAAAATTGTTTCCATCTGAGTGAAAGCTCCTTGGCCACAACAAAACCAGGCTCCAGAAAATTAAATATTTAAGTAGGAAACCAGACAAAAATAGACAAGATATTAAAACCTTGCGTTCCAGCAATAACATTCATTGACACCCAAGTTCAAGCAATAATCTAAAAGTACAAAGACAAAATACGTAAAATGTTACTTGATCACCTGTCATCATCTCCTTCTACTGGCGGAGGAGAGAAGGTTTATGCTGAAAGAGAAATTACACAAAAATAGGGTAAAACATGAATGAATTAATAATGTCCTATATCTTGTTATTGCCTGTTTACTGCTACAGCTGTACTAAAATGCCTTGTATACACTTAAGCTGCTTCCAGCCCAACAATGGCAATGCAGACAAAATAACTAGCTAGATTTAGCAAACATTTAGCTTCATAATTACCAGCAGGCCAGATGTTGCTAGCAATTGTATAATTGCTAGCTAGCCAACTTAGCATGTGTCCCTATAACGTAACATGGGGTTTGATTAGCTTTATAATCGATCAGCATTCCCACTTACAGTGGCTATTTTTGGTAACTAGCTAGTTAAGCATGACAAACTGGCAAACTTGTAAAAAGTTTATAATCATGTCATGCATGCCTTAGCACATCAGCAATCAACACTAAATGCAACTGGCCAGCTCAGCTAGCTAGCTATTTTACCGTTGCTTCATCCCGCCACAAGCCATCTGTAAACAATGGCTAGTTCCGGGACGAAGCGTGCTATAATGGTACCTCCATGCAACTGTCTAGCTAGCTATATAGCTAGCAATGAAACAGCTTTTTGATACAGTTGAGACTGTAACATATTTACATGTAGCTATCTTGGCATTTTAAATGTTGACTCATACCGGTGTATGGATTATGATGATTTTCGGCAGACTGAAACACTTTCAAAATAATCCTTCCCAATCCCACTCAGCTTCAACCAGTCCAGTCTGCTTTAGCCACAGAAAAAAGAGCTGTGTCAATACCAGGAGCTCTACTCAGGACAGCACTGGTATTGATAGCTTTAGCTACACTTTGCATGTAGTCCATGATGAAAATATTAATCCAATGGATCTTTCAAATATCTGCGGTTGCAGAGAGCAGGATGTGCCATTTGACAGAGAAGCCTTGAGTGACAGAATGGACTCTTTCTCGCGAGCCCCCTCATTATCTCAACCAATCATGAGTCTGTATTTTCTCTGTGTCTAAACAGCTTTGTGATGGCCTCCTGAGTGGTGCAGAGGTCTAAGGCACTGAATTGCAGTGCTTGAGGCGTCACTACAGACTACAGTTCAATCCCAGGCTGTGTCACAACCGGCCGTGACCGGGTGTCCCATAGTGCGGCGCACAATTAGCCCAGTGTCGTCCGGGTTGGGGGAGGGTTTGGCCGGGGAGGCTTTACTTGGCTCATTGCGCTCTAGCGACTCCTTGTGGCGGGCTGGGCGCCTGCAGGTTGACTTCAGTTGTCAGTTGAGCAGTGTTTCCTCTGAAACATTAGTGCAGCTGGCTTCAGGGTTAAGTGAGCGGGTGTGAAGGAGCGCAGTTTGGCGGGTCATGTTTCGGAGGACGCATGACTTGACCTTCACCTCTCCCGAGCCCATTGGGGGTTGCAGTGATGAGACAAGATCATATTTGAAATTGGGAGAAAAAGGGGGTAAATCAGCTTTGTGATTTCACATTTTATTTATATTTACAGACTACATACGAGTTTGTTATTAATAAGACCTCGCCTTCTTGATGATATCGGAGTGAACAGGCTGTGGCTCGGGTGGTTCATGTCCTTCATGATCTTTTTGGCCTTCCTGTTACATTGGGTGCTGCAGGTGTCCCTGGAAGGCGGGCAGTGTGCCCCTGGTGATGCGTTGAGCAGACCGCACCACCCTCTGGAGAGCCTTGCTGTTGCGGGCGGTGCAATTGCCATACCAGAGCGGTGATACAGCCAGACAGGATGCTCTCAATGGCTCTCATCTGTTTCTCAGCATCTTGAGAGAGCAAGTGTTTTGTACTGGCCAAATTACTCTCGTGGGATGACTATATGTATGCAGGAACCCAAACAGTCTTGGCTTTTAGCTTCCCAACAAAATACTGTCTGCACTGTACCATGTTAGACATGCATACTGTAACTCCAGTTATTGAGCGGTTCACTGTCTGTCATATTGAACTCTCTTGTCTTGACCTACATTGTCCTCTCCAGACTCCTGCAACTGGATTCAGTTGAACACTCTCTGTCAAGGCTTGTGTTTGGTATTCACGGGTCATTTGATCGTTTGAGGTCGCGCCGTAGTGCCGTGGCCTTTTGGCCTTGGTCTCTGAATGGAGCCGACCATGGTGACTTTCCAGTGCCATGCAGGTAATCGCTACTCTGAGGAAGAATTACTCTCCTATCTCTGCTGAATGTAGGTCAACAATCTTTTTCTCAAATCCCCTTCCTGTTCCAACGAGCATTCCTTTGAAGGGATGTCCTGAAAAGATTCTGTTTTATACTTCACCATTCACCTCTTGAATAATATATTTATAGACCGGTTAACTGCATCTCAGCTAAGTAGAACAACTAGATCAGTTTTGGCAATATGATTTAATTCAACCTTATTTCACCTCCAGCTCTTACAGTAGTGTTTCCGAATTAACATTTGTCAGTTCTTCTCCTTCATTTTTACCACCCTGTTGTTAATCAGACGTGAGCTCAATTCCGTTCTGCCGCAGGTTATGATTTTGCCATTATTTCACGCTCCTTTACCTCTATCAAATGCAGGAAAGTCCAGACACACGCATCTGTGTGCGTGCGCACCCGTGTGTGTGTGAGTGTGTAGAGGGGAGCCACACCAGCTCGGCCCGGCTCCCCCCATTATCCCTTTCTAATTACACTTTCCTTGTGAAACAGTGGATCAGAGGCCACCATTGACTGCTTTTAATCCGGCACCAAATTTTAATTAACACCGACGCGACCCCGCCGCTGATACATCCCCGGGAATGTCGGGATCACAATAACTCATAAATCACAGCTGCAGATTTCATTCCCGCCTTTTCACCACTGATGAATTTCCAGAGGGGGTGGGAGAGTTGAAGAAGAAGAAAAAAAACAAGGGAATGAACGAAGGCTCTTGTACGATGGCGTCAACCTTTGAGAGATTCTGTTTTGCCGGGGAGAAAATTAAAAACCCTGCGAAATGAAAATGGCTCTCTCTGTGCTAATGGGCTGTTGTTGTGAGGAGCTTGATGGCCAATGTCAGTCACTTCAAATATCAAGGGGTTGAAGGTGTTGTTGTTTTGAGGGGAATTCCTTTCATTAGAAGAATCGATAGGCAGTTTGTTGTTTTTTTAAAGAAATGATTGGCATGTTTGTGTATATTCTTTATATCTGTGCATTGTTGTGATTCTTTGTATAGTTTTGTTGTACAAATGTTCTTAAAAAATGTAGCACTGTATATTGTAGACTATACTGTAGGACTTTAAACTACCAGTGTAGATTCCTTCATTCAAGTGGCTCACCGGCTTGGTTTGTTATTGCTAAACTGTTCATGAATGCTCCTAATTAGCATTCCTAAGCATCCCCATATGAACGTCAGTGGCGCTAATTATTAAGCGACGTAGAGCTTACAAGATATGAGAACTGGCAGCCTCTCTGGTCATATTACCCACCTATTACTGCTACAATTACCAAGCCCTGTCACTCTCTCTCGCCGTCTAAGAACTCCACCTGCATTCTCCATCATTCTCTCCTTCTCTCTTTCCCTTCAGGATATGGCTTTGTGGACTTTGATAGCCCGGCTGCAGCACAGAAGGCGGTGTCGTCTCTCAAAGCCACCGGGGTGCAGGCTCAAATGGCCAAGGTAAGAACTGTTCGCACGTTAGCATCGCTGCTATATTACGCTAATATAGGCCAGGCTCAAATAGCCAAGTTAAGGAGCTGTTAGAATGTTAAGCGCCACCATACACTAATATAGACCAGACTCAAAAATAGCTAAGATAAGGCGTTAGCATGTTAGCATCACCACCACAAGGCCAGGCTCAAATAGCCAAGGTTAGGAACTGTTAGCATGTCAGCAACTTAGCGTCACTCCCACCTACGCTAGGCCAAGCACATTCCTCAGGCATCCCCCTTAGTGGAATGGCTTTGCTCAATAAACACATTTTACAGAGTCCTTCGATGACTTACACCCATTGCATACACTACATTATCAACTGGGTGGTTTGAGCCCTGAATACTGATTGGCTGAAAGCTGTGGTATATCAGACAGTATACCTTTGGTATGACAAAATGTATAATTACGTGTCTAATTACATTGGTAACCAGTTTATAATAGCAATATGGCACCTCAGGGGTTTGTGGTATATGGCCAATATACCACGGCTAAGGGCTGTATCAAGGCATCGTGCGTAAGAACGGCCCGAAGCCGTGGTATATTGGCCATATACCACACCTAGGGCATTATTGCTTATACAAGGTCAGCTCGCTCATTACTGAATATGGGCTTTTACAGTTGCATGGTCTGGGAGAGAATCACCAGGTGCCATGTGTTGGACACTGTCAATTAGGCTGTGCTCTGGTTGCAGTGGGCATAGCCGCCTGTCATGTGCTCTTTGATGTGAAAGTGGAAGCAGGTGAGAGGAGCTGGAACATGAGACCCCAGTGAGCTCCACAGCTTGAGAGAGTGAATGGCCATACCATAAGGCCAGGTAACTAGAGGCTTAATTGAACATTAATCAGACGTTTAACGTGTACTGATGCTGCTGGCATTGGTGCTGATTGGAACTGTGGTGGTGATGATGAGGAGGAAGATGAGAGAGAGACTTCGATTTTTGTTCACTATTCCAATAATGATGATGGTGAGGATAATGATGCTAGAAATTATGATGAAGATGATACCCCCATTATTGTGATGGAATATAATGGGAGTAGCAGCTAGAGGGGAAATTATATCCTCAAATGCACAATTTACCCATTTCCTCTCTTCACAAGGTGTCTGTCCTTCCTCTAATATTTATAGGAGGCCACACACACAGAATACAGATTAGGGTGTATGCTTTTTCCATATTTCATTTAAAACCTTTCTTTGTATTGCTTTCTGTTGTCAGTCAACATTCCCAGGAGTTGGCTTTTGTCCCAATATAAAACAGCTGGTCTTTTTACAGTGTTTGTGTGTGTGTGTGTGTGAACGTACTCTTGAATATTTCCGGCCACATGAATTAAGGTCAGGCATTCTCTACTACTGCCTTTTTATCCCACGTCTGAGAGACATTAAGTCGTTTAGTTTTATTGACTCTCTGTATCTCTGTTTACTTAGTCTCTCCTCTACTTGCTCGCTGTCTCTCTGTCTCGCTCTATCTCTTTCCCTTTGTGTCTCTCTCACACAAACACACAGCCACTCACACTCCCGTCTTACCATGTGTTTGCCAGCCATACATTCAACAAGGGCAATTTAGTCCCATCCGTAATTAACGTGGCAGTCTGTAGCTGTGACATTGAAACACCGGTTGGTTGCCGCCAGAGGCATCAAACAGGAGCCCAGGTGAGCATTACCATCACATCCTGCAGGTGTAAATCATTGTGGCGATGGCTGCCACCCCCGATGACTGAACACGGTCATGCTGGGGCTCATTCTCTTCATTCTCCATGCCCCGAGGCTCCATTTTTGTCACGTAGATCTCCAGCAACAAAGTAATAAACGGAATTGCGAGTCAGAGCCAGAGGCTTTGAGCTCGTTAAATAAAACCGTCGGAGTAATCAAGTTGCGCCTTCTTTTCCCGCCGCGGTGCCATTAAAAGGCTTTTATTGAGGTGCCTTATTTTATACACGGCTGCGAGGGAGGGAAGAGAAGAAGGTAAGAGAAAGGTGGAGAAATGGGTCTTTATTTCTTCTTCCTTCTCCTTTTTTGTCTGGATGCCCCCCCCCTCTGAATTGGTAATACCAAGGAAATGTGAAACATTGGCTTCCTTTTATTTCCTCCTCCACCTTGGGGACTGTGACAGCATGAGGGAGGTTGAGAACCATAATTGAGGTACCTGAAGGACACTTCCTTGTGCCTCCCTCGCTGTCAGTCACCTACAAAGCAGCAGCTTGGGCGAGCGTGTGTGTGCGTGCAAGTGTTTGTGCGTGCGTCTGTGTGTGTGTTCATCGGTGGGGGTCCTAGCTGAAGACTTCATTCTCCATGTCACTGCGCGTGGAATGCTTTTTCTCACCGTGCAAAGACTGACATTAAAAGAGACAGAATGATAACAAGTAATCGGTCCGCTTCTCCCATCGAAGATGCATTCCTGTCAAAGAGCTCTCCTCCTCAACTCTCCACAGGCTGCCATTTTCCCCTTGAGCCAATCACACTGAATTATGGGGTGAGCGCCCTCGATTGTGGTGGTTGTGTCGGAGAAGCAATTCCACCTGACAGCTGCTAGCTCTCAGACAACAACCCAGTCTTTATGGAAATGATCTCCCTACCTTTGTCTTTGTTTGTCTTATGCTTGCCTGAGATGAAAACAAAGCTCTCCCTTTCTCTCTCTCTCGCCCAGCTACCTGAACCAGCCCAGATTAGCCATAGGGTCCCCAACATCACACGGATATTTACACGTCACACTCCCTTGACATACATATTTAGATTCACCTTGTATTCTCAAATCACTGCCTCCTGAGCTAACAGACATTACCATGTTTATTCTCCAGTAATAGCAGAGGCAAATCGGAACGCGGGAGAAAATAACATTTTTTGAAAAGCCCAAAATGAGAGCCTCAGGTTCATTTGGATGTGGAGGGTGTTATCGGGGTTGTTATTGACATGTCATATGTGACCGACCGTCTCAAATCGGTCTTATTTAGCAACATTTGAAATCGTTTTCTTTATTTTTATACATTGGATAAAAGTAGAGACTCAGCGTTAGGTTGAGTTTTACCCTCTCTAACTCCGGGCTGTTCACCTCTCTGTCTCTGCTCGCCCTTCACTTTCTGTCCACATTAGAGTGAGGGGGAAATATCTGGCCCATCAGGCAGCTGTCTCTGTTCGCCGTTTGGACATTTAAGGGCCCATGGAATTGTTACGGTAAGGTTTGGGCTTCGGTCAGGGCAACAGCCCAATAAACGTAGAATAACGGAGATTGACATTCCTATCTCTCAGGGGAAATTTCAATATTGCATTTATATTCATACAAACAGCGAGGAAGCTCCCTGTGGGTGGTCTGGGCAGTCAGCGGTGGTATGATTTTCATTATTACCCTATTATCCTTTTAAGGGTGATTTCTTTGACACAGTTCCTGCACTGACGCCCCTTTTACAATTCAACGAGACGAAGGGGTGACCTCTGGACTCCAATCAAACGGATGGTTGACGCCGTTGTTGGTGTGGCTGAGAATAGCTAGGTTAGCTTAGCATAGCCTGTGGTGCAGGGCGGCTGAGGTCAACTTTGGCTTCTTCTCAGGCAGTGGGAATCTATTCAGAAAGAAAGGATAATTGGCTGGACTAAAGGATACAGGTGCCGGGTTCAGCACCCATCTCTCTCTGCAGTTTGTGTTATCCCACCTTGAATATGATGCCATTTCAGCAAGACATTGCGAGCTGTTTTGAGAACTGTGTTTTTTATAAAGCATAATGGTGTCAGCCAGAAGATAGTCGTAATAAGCACATTTCCCGGTGTGGCGCCATCGAGACTGGGGGTGTCATAGAGATTATGGTGTAGCCTAGTAGAGACGTTTTCTAGTTCCTCCGCTCAGTATTCTTGTATCCTTATCAACCCATTCCTCCTTTAGTTTATACTATATGTTTCTCCCCTTAGTGACAGTATGACAGTATCACTGAGTGTATGGGAGGCTGCGAAGCCTCCCTAGGTTCCCCTACACATGTATATTCCTCTCTCTTTATCTCTCTACGTGCATGCGTTGCATAGACGCCTCGCGCTGAAGCATCACCTCACCTTAGCGGCAGCGCGCCTCTCGACCCTCCCTTTCCCAAAGTGATACTTTTGAAGGGCAAAACCAGCGCGAGTGAGAAGGACCATCTGACTAGCTCCCAATACCGTGCCCCGTCATTGGCTCGCACCGTCTCTGCGCTCTAATTACGCTTCAATCATACGGAGGAGCGCGGCGTGCGGTAAATTATTTCACAGAGCAGCTTGGAGACGTGCAGAGAGAGAGAGAGAGAGCGAGAAGGAGAGGGGGAGAGTGGGAGAGAGATGGGTTTGGCAGAGACCGTGTCACCACAGACAGCCAGCTGCAGCAGGAGACAGGCCAGCACTAATGAACAAAGTTACAAACTTATCAGAGGGAGAGAGTGTCTGGTCTGCCACACTCCCTCTAGGGGAGCGAGAGTTACAGTAACCTTTAATGGACATTGGCATACATCACCATCCCAATACACAGAGAAAGACTTTAAATTGATATGGGATTTATTTTTAATTTTGTTACTGTTTGTTAGAGTTTGTCGTGACTCTGCTTTGTAATTCAATTCATTATTACGATCCTATCTGTAGTTTGAATGGCACTACGAACAAAGACCAATAGTATTCTAATTAAAGTAACATTGGGGCTTTATTCAGTGAATAGCTGTCTATTTTGTTACCAAATTGCCTAGCAGTGGCCCTGAGCCCAAAACGGTGTATTTCAAAAGGAGTGAAGGCCAGCCTCAATATGCTCAATGCTGCCATTGCGTCGCTTTGAAGCAAATATAAACACATATAAATACGGCTTTTCAGACTCAACAATGGCCACCGTATGCAGTTATTCGAATCCCTTTGATGTGGCAACTGTGTCAAGCCCCTCCCTTAATCCCTCAATTGATCTGTGTCCACTACCAGACTGAGGGAGAGCCATTTCAAAGGACCCTGATTCCACCACCACAGACAGACCCGACGAAGCAGCACTTTGCATTAGTTTACCCATTTGGTCAGAGAAAGGACAGCGATGCTCAGGACGTGTCTTCAATTGAAGCGATGCTGGATAAAGCTGGATAGTGTTTACAATCGGTGTATTGTTATGCCTTTGTGGTGTTAGCAGTTTTACCTACACTGTCATCTGTACATTTTACGTCTAAATTGTGGAACAGCAGTGTACTTAGCAACATATTACTTACAGATTGTCAGAGAAAATGGCTCATGTCAGGGACTCAGAGGTTTATTGAGGTTGAGGTCCGAACATTTTTAGCTGAAGCTCATTTACTGCATTTCTATGCATATTGTAATTCCCAACAGTAATTTAGTTATTATTATTATCCCGAGTGGCGCAGCGGTCTAAGGCACTGCGTCGCAGTAGTCCGGACCTACACACACACTTGTGTGTTTGTTTCTTTGATGGGAATGTTGTGGGCTTGGTAGGCGGATGTGGCTGCAGTAGAGAGCTTTAAGCTCTCCCTGCTCTCTCCCAGCCCAGGCCTTCCGTGCGAGCCGCTGATTCAGTTGCCCCATTTCAATTTGTCTTCATCAGTCATACCAATTAACTCGGGGATTAGATTCCTGGCTGCCAGCAATCTCCGGCCCTCCTCCCTACCCCTCCCTCGTCCTACCCTCTCTGCCAGCATGCACGGCCCTGACTATACACATTATAGATATGTTTAAATCTACGCTCCACTAACAGCTCCCTTGTAGACATTCTTATCACTGGAGGTTTCGCACTCCCAACTGACGGTCTTCTTAGTATTCTGTGTGGTGGCTGGACTTCGGCGTATCAACAGAATTTTAAAAGAGAGGAGAGACTTCTTGACCATGTGTTTTCTTAAAATTCAGTGTGGTGGACGGCCTACTATTTTGCCGTTTCCACACATTGTAAAGGAGACTACTCCTTGACCATGTATTTTTCAGGGGGGATTTCTCTGCCGTCATTTTCCTCTACCTGTCATCCTTCACGAGGCATGAGAGGGCAATTTCCCCTTACAGCCTGGAAACGGTGAACTGTGAGTTTCCCCTCCGACCGAACCAGCAGGAAAGTACCACGAGTGCCAACCTAAACCATGCAGTGAAGTAGTAGGAGCTATTTAAAGCTAAGGGAATACAAATGACATTGAATGACGAGCCTGTCCCTGCTCGTGCTCTTGAAGCAGGTTATTTTCACGTTCACACACACACGTGGCTTATTTCGTTTATTAGATAAGCCACATCATGCTATCGCTTTTTTTTTATTGTTATAGCGCTATGCTGTCATAATGTATGAATTAAGCTTCCATACATTGAGATGGAGAGAATAACATAGAATGTATGCGTGAGGTAACATTTCTAGGGGTAATTCATCTGTAGGTTCTTCTTTCTAAACACACATTAATCCACCGCCTTACTGTGTAGCACACACACACACAGTAGACGAACGAAAGCGCCACTAGCCAGGCTATGTTTAATTCACTCTCAAATGTAACACGATTAAGGTACCCTCCCACCATAGCACAGTTACATATTCAGGGCTTAAAGCTCCTGTCTGCGTGAGTTTACATTTCTACCGCGCTGAGAAAGCCTCTCAACGTAATTAAGATGTAATGCTAATTCTGGGCGCTGCTGCACAGTCTGTTTGGATTTCCGACTGCCGATGGTAACACAAACAAATAGTGCCGACCGTGTTACGTGCCTGGCCATTAACGAGAGACTAATCACGCAGGAGTGAGGCTCATGGTCGGGTTTGTCCTTCTCATCCCGTGACAGTCTGGCCGTCACCGGTTCGTCACTGTCTGTCTCTGTCTCTTTTTGGCCATCTGCCCCCCCCACCATCACCATCCCTCTCTCGCTCTTTCTCTCGCTCGCTCTCTGGTTCTGTATGTCTCTGTCTGTCTCTCTCTCTCTCGTTCTCTCTCATGTTCTCTCTCTGCAGGCCCCTAATGAATTGTGCAGGCATGCCATGTTAAATTAGACTGACAGTTTCCATCATATTGGTAGGGGCTGTACTGTAGGTGGACTCTGAGACAGAGCAGCATAGAGCTCTGGCCATGTCAAAAGGCCCACGCATCAGCCAGAGGCTGCCTAGTGACTGTTGATGGATGGGGAACTGTGACACCCATGTCTCTTATTCAGACTAATGAGGGAGAGGGAACTGAGGAAGTAGTGGGCTCTCTGGCTTTGGCAATGCCGTTTTTTTCCCCCTCCATCTGAATGTCACTGTGTGTGGCGGTGTGTCTGTCCAATCTCTGCTAGTGGTCTCCGAGTGGGGGGTGAAAGGTCAACAACAACAAAAAAAGAAGCGAGAAGTGAATGTAAAATCTGCATCTTCGGAATGAAATTAGCCTTTGAGTTTTCGTCTCTCTGGGGGAAAAAAAGAAGGAAAAACGTGAGGGAGTCACTCTACTCTCTCAGGTCCCAAAAGTCAAGGTCGACCAGGAAACCAGACTCACCCAGGAGCTGCCCTTAATGAACCTCTGTCCCAGCAGACACATGTCGACTGACTGCTGGTTATTGAGCAGGGGAGGTGTGTGCGTGCGTGCATGCTTGCGTTCATGTGTGTGATGAGGGGGTCTCTTCAGAGTACACATATGAAGCTGTCTCCAGGGCCTCAGTCAGAGCAGAGTGAGAGCCAGTCAGCAGTTCAGAGACCATGGGGGCAGGCCAGATACTCGGGGTAGAAATTATCACCATCTGCGGGGTGATTCCTCCACACCACATTTTGCTGTCCGGGGTTGTTTACCCTACATAACATACTGTACATCAGCACATCCTGAAAACAGACCGAGCCCTCCTCCGGGGCTGTTAACCTTGAGCCCTGTGTGGATCTGGGTAGATGATGCATGTTCGGCTGTGTGTGCTTGTAAAATCACTGGGAAATATGCACGTTTAACTCTTCTTAGACATAGCGTTTTGAGTATGTTCACATTCATCTAGTTCAATGAGATTTTGACTCGCTTGTTGACTTAATGACATTTTCAAGGAAATATACACATTTACACGTCAATCACCGTAGTTCCCTCTCCCTCGATGATCCACTTATGTTTGAAGGTTGCTCACATGGCTTGGCTGTGATTCTTTCACCTCCCCCTCCCCCTCCAAATCTGTGATGTGCGTGGGGTGTCTGCTGTTTAAATGTGTTCTCTCCGCCTCTGCATTGTGTCAATATTTTGTCTGCGTTCTGTCGTCTGTAATTTGCTGCAGAGTTGTCGCCTGTGATGAGTCTGTTATGTCTTTGCCTTGGTTATGTCTCACTCACTTCTACCTTCCTGTGCTAAGGGTGCTCCTCCTGTACCGCGTTTATTGTGTCTGGCTTCTCGTGTTTGGTCTGTGTGCTATGCTTGTGTTGCGCCCGTGCTTGTGCCACTGTTATCATGGCATTGTCTTTGTACTTTCGCTATGTTGTCTTAGTGTTATCTCTTTGATGTTAGTGCTATCTCTTTGTTGTCCATGCGTTATCGTCTTGCAATCAAGGCAATGGCTTTGTGTTGCAACACCTAGTATAATCGTCATGCTATCTTAAATGTTATCTTTTAGTTAGAGTTGTCTTTGCAGTAGTCAGTAGTCTTATCTAACTCGCATCATCCCCTCTGGTGTTATCTTAGTATTTTGTCTTTGTAGTTTTGTGATTTATATCATTTTGTCGTGTGTGTGTGTGATTCCTCCAGTGTTTCTGTGTTGTGTGCTCATCACGTCCTCCGTGTTTGTGTTTACACGGCTACATGTCTGTGTTGTCCCTGTGTCGTTATGTTTGGTGCAGAGCAGACCTGATTGAAACCAGATGGCTAGTCTTTGGGAGTCTGACAACTGAAGAAGTAATGGCGAAAACAGTAGACAAGACGAGAGAACCAGACATGCCATCAACTACAAAGAGAGACAGAGACACAGAGAGAGACAGATTTATGCACAAGGAGCATCCTATCTGGCTTTCTCTCTCTCTCTCTCTCTCTCTGCTGGGATGTGACGTTCACACAGATGCCTCCTGCAATAACCGATGGAAGAACACGCTAACTATCACATGCATTATGAAGCAAGCCGTCAAATAGTATCACGTCTTTAGGTTCCATGTTGTGTAATCTGACTCTAAACCGTTAAATATTTCCGGCTGTTTGCTCTTTTCCTTCCTAGCCAGTCTGACGGCGATGTTTACATCCGATTGTCAAATAATATACATTTACAGAACATGATACTCAAACAGGAAACCCTAAGGCCTTGACGTTACTTCTGCTAGCTCCCTTGTGTGAACAAATCAGTTGCGTAGGAATTGTACAGTACGTTCGCCAAACGGCCTTCGGGGTACTTTTGTATTTTGCGAATACTGGATAACCCGAGGCCTGTTGAAGGTGTGCTGCCCCAGGACTGTGTTAGAAGAGAAGAAGGATTCAAGGATCTTCCCGAGCCAAGTCAGGGACGTTCCCTGACCCGAAGTTCCCTATAAGAAAGATCTGGAACAGACGGTAGGTTGGGAGCCGTTGCCATCTTGAATATTGGATCACTCCCTCTCCACCCTTTTGAGGCAGATTGAGTGGATGCTGCACACAGAGCTCATCCTCTGCGTGATGAACACCCCTTCGGTACGTCACATGATCCCCCATCTGGCCTGGCTCTGCTCAAATTTACAGGCGCAGCTTGGACGGTGTTGCAAGCTGTAACCTTGTTTAATATTCGCCATGACGACAGGCATATAGTATTCCCTAACAGGTTTTAGCTAAAAGCAAGAACGTGGATGTTTACAAAAAGCATTGGCAATTGAATGAAAAATGCAAAAAAGGGCTTTGTGAGAAACTGTGCGGTTGTTGTATCCGGATCTGACTCCTTTTCCTGATAGAGTGGTTCATCAATCTCCATGGAAATGGTCACACCTGCTTCGATAGCTAGCTGATGGCACAGTGTTGCCTTGAGAGAGGGAGGGAGCAGAGAGAGAGTAGAGAGTAGAGCGAAAGAGAGAGGGTGGGGTCTGAGAGATCCAGAGGAAGTATAAATGTGCCTCCAATCGAATTATTGGCCAATCAAGTCATAACGTGAGCAATTCAAGGCCTACATCAACGGGGATAATCTCGTTGGCTGTGCATTAGGGGCCTGAGAGGATATGGGGTCGGCGAGGAGGGGGGGGGGTGGAGCTCTTAGTGGGTGCGCTCAGTGGGGGGTCTCAGAGGAAGAAGGTTCTTTGATAGGAGTTGAGAGATATTTTTCACGTTGAATGAGGGGTGGATGGTGGAGTTTTAAATAATGTCTCGATCTCTGCCTTTGGTGTATCGCTGTAAGAGACCGGGTAGAGTAGAAGGGTTGATTTCACCTGTGTTGCCATCTGCTTCTGTCTCATTGGTCATTGACAACATTTCTCATGTGTCCAATTACGAAAGAGGATTATGATCTGTTTGTGTGCTGTCTAGTGACCCCTGGTCATATCTGACTCACCAGAGGTATACAGGAGATTTTGTCTGTACATAATGGTATATTGCAGGACTACATATTTGCATTAGTATTACTGTATTTGCTTATACGGTTGGCTCTCAAATGTTGTCTTTTAACACAGCTTTTGTTCACAATATTTCACCATTCTGACCCAGCTGTGGCAGATCTACAGCTCGCTACATTGTTAATAACCTATGGGGTTTGACGTCTTCAGCTGTGTGTATAATGCCACTCATTGTATACATTCAGTGTAACATCTCCCAGCTTTGAGGTAGTCAACCAGGAGGGCTTACACCTGGAGAATCACTATGAACACACAACTACAACATGCCTGGCGTTTGACAGTAGGGGCTCCAACAAAGACTCCCTCTCCAAAGCCGATGTTGGTTTCCGGAGGTTTGACACTGGCGTGGAGCGCTAATCAGGCTCTGTTTCATGGCCTTGGAAAGGGTGGCCCCCCCAGAGAAAAGCCCTGACAGTTTTCCATGCGATTTGCATGTGGAGGGTTCCTGAACCAGCTCCCCTTGCTCCGCCTCGTGCCCGGGTATCCGCATAGTAGAAACAGCTGCCAGGGGAACAACTTGTCGGCGGGAGGGAGGGAAAAAGGGAGAGAAGGTAATCACTTTTGGAAAAATACTGCTTCTCCGGACCCTGCCAAGAGCTCGTTTGTGTTGTGGCTTTTCTACTGGAATCCCGTTGCTTTGGCTCTCTGGCTTCTTTGGTTCTGTTGGTTCTGGCATCCCCTCTCTCCAGAGTTAATACAACAATGAGGGGTTTTTGTTAAAAAGCGTCTCAATGGTTGTAAATGGACGAAAACAATGGACAGGAGAATGATATTGGGGGGGCTGTTTTTGATCGCCGTGAAGGCATGTGTCTAAGGATGTGAGAGGCCCGAAAAGAGTTCTACAAAAGTGTAGTATTATGAAATCACTGACTAGGGGGAGCAATCCCCTTTTTATTGGGGAGCATGTCCTTATTTCCCTGTGGCATGACCAACACATCTGATCTTTCACCAATTCCCTGAACCAGAGCCACCTCAACTGACTGACTACAGCCTGTGTCACGATCATGCAGTCCCGCCTTTGAAACGTGCCCAGGCAACTGCAATATTCTGCGTGTTGAGCTATTTTAAAATGCACATACATGTACAGTAGCCGAGAACGGATTATGCATAAACAGTAGCATCCCATTCAGCCAATCAAGCAGATCAGATTGAGGGGAAGTGACAAGTTCAGCATTGTGCTGGTTAACATCTTATGAATACCTTATTCTCTAGAACAGATGGCCTGGGCGTACGGGATACAGCCAAAATAACCCTTTCCCGACGCAAGGAGAAAAGCCTGTTTGAATTCAAACAGGGGGGGGGGTTCATACTGTAAACATTGTTTTCAAAAAACAGAAGCCTTTGAAACTTTACATCATTTTTGATTGAATAGCGCCTCATTATTTACCGGCAGCTTATCGTCTTCAATCTACTAAGCTTCGAATCTCTGTGATACAGTGTCAGTCATGGGAGATTGGAGTGGTTTTAGCTATCCGGAGGGAGAGGAGTGAAAGAGGAAGAGAAGGAGCGGTGAGAGGTGCAGGAGCTAGCGGAGGAATAGAAAGGAAGGAGCTGTACATGTTTGGCGGAGGTATATAAGTGTCCCTGTCAGCCTGTAATGACTGTGTGTTGGAGGCCGTTCAGAGACTCTGGACCTGCAGGGGAGCAGCTTTCACTTCCCCTGACACACATTCTCACACACACACACACACACACACACACACACACACACACACACACACACACACACACACACACACATCTACTCTCGCTTAGACAGAGGGATGAGTCAGAAGCTCTGCTGGCTACTGTCCCTCCCTCCTCCTCCCTCTCTTCCTTTCCATTTCCCTCTTTTCTTTTCCTTTCCTCTCCTCACCCTGCTCTACAAAGGTATGTTTAATACATAAGGGCCCTAATCGCTATCGCAGCTGTGTCGGTCCCTCCAACCGTCTGGCTCTACGCTGTGTGTTCTTTCTCCTCTCTTCCTCTCTCATCCTTCTTTTCCGGTCTTCTCTCTTCTGCACCGCAGGATCATACAGAGAGGCCATTCTCATAGACCTCTGTCCTCAGGTGTCAAGTTCTCTTTCTCTCTCTCTCTCTCTCTCTCTCTCTCTCTCCCTCTCTGTCTTTCTCTATCTCGCTTTCTCTCTCTCGCCATTCATTATATATGCCTTGTTGGACTTTAAACACCTCACATGATTATGGTGTGTAGGAATGAGGTTGAATAGGCCTCTGTTACCTGGTAACTACATTCAATTGCGTTCATATGCGAATAAGTACAGTAGGCTACTTCTTCAAATTTTTTAAAAAGCACCATGAATTATTAACTCTTAAATGTAACTACATGTAATTTATAATGTAATCTACGTCCTCCCAGAAAGTAACTATTTATCCTGAGAAGACTAAAAAATAACTAGTAATGCTGCACACTCCAAGAAAGGTTCAAATCTTACCATTCTGGTAAAATAACTATAAATTGTTGAAGTGTAGTCACTTTTGAGGACACAAGCTCCAAGTTAACAGTGCAAATATGATACAAATATGGAAATATTTAACATGACGTTTTTCTTATTAAACAAAACTGTATGAATTAGGCTTGAAATTACTTTCTAAATATAGTATAATCAAATGATAATCACTAACTATAATATTTCACCTTATAACTTTAAAATACATGTATGTTTATTGTTAGAGAAAATGTGCAAATTTTCTGAAGGTCTCTCGCTAAAGGTCTGTCTCCCATCGCTGTGAACGTCACACAGAGCTTTAGCTTGGGAACTCGCCTTTCATCTCGTATTAATCTTGTCCATCACATTTTTTTTCTGTTTAAAATCTATTCATTATTTTAGATTAACGGCTATAAATCATTCTATAGTGATGAAACCACTCTCTCCTGCTGAGCTAAGATGTAAGGATTGCAGACGTGCTAGCGTTCAGTTGATAGACAGTCGAAAGAGCGAATTAAATTGTTATCCCAGCTTCAAATGGTTTCAGATTTCACATCCCACATCACACAGGTGGATAAAATATACTATTCTGTCTGTGGGAACCAGGGCTATTGCTCAATGCAAGCCATTGTGATCTATGGTGTCCACAGATCGATTTATAAGCAAAAATGGCAGTGTTAACCGGTACCAGAACCACACAGGTCCCCTAAACATCGGAATTTACATCTAAAAGGTTTTTAAACAATGTAAAATGTTCTCTGGAATCATTTCACATATTTTGGAAATGCAGAAGAGAAATATGTGATGGAGCACCTCTGTATATACGGTTGTGTTATATGACCAGGGCCCGTATACACAAAGCCTAGGGTCAGTTTAGCCTTTTAGATCATAATGAATAAGATTATATGGATAGATCCTAGATCCGCACACAGAACAGAGAGCCTCGCAGCCTCTACGAAGTAGACAGATCTGTGGCGTGCCATCGTTCAGCGCGTTGCATAGCCATCAGTAAATGCTGTCGAGTAAGCGCCACTCAATCCCATAGCAATCTCTCCCACTGTCCTCTAGTAGTCTCCCTCTCATCCGCCATCAAAAACACACAAGGTGGAGTCTCCTATCCACCGCAGCAATGGATGCAAACGGAGGCGTGCGTTGGGGAAACTGGCTGACATTTGTGCGTCTGATTAGAGCACGAAGCACAACACTTTGTAATTGATTGTGGCCACGGGCTGCTCACGCTTGCCTCTCTCTCTCCCTCTCCCCTCACCCCATATAGCCTCTCAGAATCACTGCACCTCTCTACGCCCCATTAGCATGGCTCACACACATGCATGCACACACACACACACACCCCGTCCGCTCCACTGCACCCATTCCAATAACAACCTTTTAATGGGGCTGTGGTTTAGTTGAGCGCCCAGACTATCCCATCCCGGAAGCGATGCATGGAGGCTCCCATGAAACAGGATGTTTATCCCACCGCCCGATCAGTATATAGGCCCTACAGTATAGACATTGCTCCTATAGACAATGTTTGGTGTCTGAATGAATTCTATAGGTCTAGAGACGATGTGTTGGGTCAAGAGGTTAAAGGGATACTGTATGATTTTGGCAATGAGGCCCTTTTATCTTACTTCCCCAGCGTGCTTGCAGATACCCATAGACTTCCAGTCATTTAGCTATCACTAGTTAGCGTTGGCTTACGAAGCTACCTTTAACTTCCTTCGTACCGGACACAGAGACATACAAATGGCATCCACGAGTTCATCTGAGTAGTAGGTAAAGGGGTCTCATTGCCAAAATCCTGAAGTATCTGTTTAAGAGCGGCAGAGAGTGGGAGAAGAAGAGGAGAAGGGAGTGGAACAAGGGAGGGAAGGAAGGAGAGAAATGAAGGAGGGCGAGATGGAGAGAAGTTGTGCTGAGTGGTATGTTTTTGGAGGGAGGAGAGGAGTAGGGGAAGGTGCTCTCTAGTAATTAACAGTGGAGCTCACCCAGGGAGGCTCCACGTGTCGAGGAGCCATTAGACACGTAGCAGGGAGCTATGCACAGAACAGGGCGGCCATTCTGCTGACTCTGCTTGCGGCAAGCCTTTCTCCCCCCCCCGCACGTAACAACATCTAAATCACCTCGTGCCGACACCACAAGGAAGGAGCGACACAGCCAGTAAAGGTGAGGAGGCAGGAGGAGAGGCAGGGGTTGGGAGCCCGTGTTAAGATCTATATTTGTCTTATGCGTATGCACACACGCACATGAGTACATGCACACACGGACAGACACACTCGTTTTTTTTATGATGAGGTACGCACTCATCTACAGTAATACGTAGCTCCTTGATAAGCAATGTGATCTGTCATTTAATTGCTAAGCTAATAATTCCCTGTTTGCCAGAGTGCACATTGGAGCACCTATTATGGCACCTATCACACTCTGTTAGTGCTCTGTAGTGTAGATTGCAGGCGTCTGTAGTGTAGATTGCAGACGTCTGTAGTGTAGATTGCAGACGTCTGTAGTGTAGATTGCAGGCGTCTGTAGTGTAGATTGCAGGCGTCTGTAGTGTCTCTCAATCGCTGATACACCAGTTTACTGTGACCTTTAAACAGGCACAGTCGGTGTCTTTTGCCACTGAGCACACACACATACACATACATGCACACTCAGAACTACCCACACACCCCCACACAAATGGGAACAGTAATTAGCGAGGGCTCCCGGGCCCCTCTGACAGGCTTTTCAGAGGAGAGAGAAAGGGCAGGGTGACATTTGGGCAGCAAAGTGGCACAGTCATCACCGCCGCGCTTCACAGAATTATCAGCCGAGGTTGAGGGTTCAAATCCCCGAGTCCATAGAGCGACGAAGCCGTTACCCCTTAGACAAGACGCTGCCATCAGATAACCGTCCTGTGTAAAGTGTTCAGCGTAAAGTGTTCAGCCATTTGGGATTGTGCGTCTTCAGTCTTTCGTGGCCCTGCGAGTGCCTTAACACCTGAAGTACCAGCTATAAATGATACATTTCTACTTAGCCTGGTGAAAAGGCCGATAAGCACTGCTTTCATAGCAAAGTGTTACTGCTTACACCTTGAGTGGACTGGTTACAAGCCTATTGGCGTTATTTGTGTTAGTTAAATGAATAAGCCCGGTTAGATCTTAAGAGTCTTGTTGTGAGAATAGCTGCCCTCGGGCTGGACCTTGCTTAGCTCAGCCTGGCCAACCAGAAAAGGGCCCTTCATTGAGAAAGAGAGAGTTTGAGGCAAGTGTGAGTTGCCTGTTTGACGGATGGGTCAGGATCACGCAGTCCCTGTGACCTCGTTGCTGGGACTAGACCCAGTCACTCATTCCCAACCAACAATGAGCTAGGCCTGCGCTGCAATGCCAAGCAGGTTCTGATTTCTTGGCTGCAACGTACTGTATGGCCTTTCCTCTTGAGTGAGCGCCAAGATCTCCCACACGCAGAGATTTGATTTGATTCGATTTTGGGGATGAAAAATACAGTGTCAACTATGGCCTAGAAGATAGCACAGGCAAGTATAATGTATAATTTCCAATGAAGTCCTCAATGGGATTTTAAAAAATTAAAGACCGACACGGATTTACCCGTACTAACAAAATCAGCTGGGGAGTCTCAATCACTCGCATAAGCAGAGGAGTGGTCCAATGTATGGTGCCTCTCACTGCTGTGATAGCATGGCTTCCTGACCTTCGAGAACAGCAGAGGAGACTGGGGATGCTGTATCTTGTACCCCTGAGAGATGGTGACGCAGCCTTACGCTTCATGACAGCTCCGTGGGCGTCTGATTCTCTGACAGGTCCTAACCTTGTTCTGCGGTCCTCTACAGCTCCGTTGGTAGAGCATGGCGCTTGCTATGCCAGGATGTCGGGTTTGATTCCCGGGACCACTCATATGTGGAAAAAATGTATGCACGTGTGACTAAGTCGCTTTGGATAAAAGCGTCTGCTAAATGGTATATTATTGTACACTGTATGTGATATAATGTGGAACGGCATTATTTTATGCACTGAGCATGTCTTGTGGCTTGTGAACATCTGGTACATTGCGCAGTACTTAATGTTCGAAACTCTAGTCTATACTGTACATCATTTGAGTGTCTTTACTACCCCGTTTTTGCACTGAACACGCCTTGGCTTACGAGCATATGGTGCATTCATTCGAGAATTACACATTTGAATTCAGTTGTATCACAGACTCTGAGGAGCTTTGCCTTCAGTGAAACATACGCGTTTTAACTGTGCTTTGGGCCGTCGTCGTTTTATCTCGCTCAGAAGGAAGGGAGTGTTCTTCCTCTCTCAGGGAACAGAACAGGCAGCGACAGTCCTCAGAGGCTGTCTCGAAATCTAAATGCCAGTTTTTACTGGATATCCCTCTGATCTAATTCTGGAAGACCAGGCCAGGCATGACAGAGTCTGTCAGACAGACTGACTGGTACACGCGCACACACACAACTCCCCCGCACACACACAGACCGACTGGTACATGCAAGTCAGTGACCGAGAGTCAAGAGAGATTTAAAAGCAGGCTCTGTCGCTGGCGTCTTCCGTCATATTTAAACGGGGTCCTGAGAGACATAAACACAGGAAAAGCAGATGGCTCCCAGTGGTTTAGGCGTATGAGCTGTAATGCCATTAGCAAGGAAATGGCCGCTGCTCCCTTCAGCTTTTTTACGAGGCAGGTTTGTATACAGGTCTAAATAAAAACCTACGGTTTGGTTTCACTGGGTTTTTGGTTTCACTTTGGCTTGTTTCCTCCATTACTCTGGCTAGCTCTTGGAGTCCTGATGTGTCCCTCGTTCTCGTCCTGGACTCATTTTTGGCTTTACGATACACTTGTGCATGTCATGCTGGTATTACAAACCCCTGTCCAGCATTTTAGCTCTAAAAAGTATCCGTTTGTTGTCTCGTTTGGCGCAACTTTCCTTATTTTTTTTGTTGTCAGTGTTCTTTCCGCATTTCAAGCAGTCGACAATATCGCCTCCATCAGCATTTACATGTTCTGCTGTGCTATGCAATGAAAGATGGCAAAACGTGACTATGGCAGCGTGGAAAATTACACTGGTTCAGGGTAACTACGGACCATGACATTTGTTACTTTACCGTGTCACTAATGCCCAGTCCAGGGGTGGCATGACACAGTGGGTGGAGATAGATTGACTGCTTTGGTTGAGGGTTTATGCTATACGTAGTGGTTAACCTTTTTACTGTAGTGGGCTAAATCAGGGTCACACAGAGAGATTCTTGGTGGTCTTAAGCAAATCTGTTTTGAAACAAAAGTTTACACCTCACACACACATGGTTATGGGTTTAACAAAAAGAAGACACCTGTACCATGTTAGATATAGAGTTAAATGTATTCCAATTTGATTTTGCATCTCAATATTACACTTTATATACATCAAACTGAAATATAACAAAACCATTTGACGTAGAAACATGAATGTTTATTAATTATTACAAATATTAAGAACATTCCACCCATGAGGTTACTAGGTCATTTGACTGCAGGAAAAGGCTACGAAGGGGGGAGTGACATGTGCGTGCCTGTGGTTTTGAGTGAGTAATGCAGTGGTTGAGAACAAGCGAGCTTGGCCCGCGCCAACAGAATTGTGTCATTCTGGAGTGGGTTTACTTAGGGCGCCACACGGCGCTGAGCTCAGAGGTTTCCAGCACCATTTCAGCTTGTTTACCATGGCCAAGCTTCCATTTGAAAGCCTTCAGCGTGCCATTAAGTCCCTCCTGGGGTAAAGCCTCCATCCACTTTGTTCCCTCTGAGTAGAGCTTTTTTCGCAAAAACGCCTGCCTGTACACGGCTTCTTTGACTTTGAGAAGGTTCTGCAGAGATCATGTCTGTTTGTGTTCGAGTTAGAGATTGACAGACTTCTGGAGGATTCGTTGGGTCAGAGGCGGTTTGAAAAAAAAGCCACACAAAAAAAATGGAGGCACTGATCCCAAAATGAAGCTGCATTTACCTGCGTTTTGTGGCAAACCTTCACATTACACACAGAGAGAGTCGAGAGACCGCGAAAGAGAGGGAGAACAAGCTGCTTGAGGGCCTGGAAAGTTTCACCCCCTTGCCTCTAAATATCTGTAGATCATTATCTCTGTGGCCCGGTGTAGAAAGCCTTTTCATGGTGGGCTGAGGTACTCCAGTCACTTACGTCAGATACCGCCAGACCTGTCGCGTTGCCCAGCAGGTTCCTGGAAATGGTCTGGCGCTCAAGGACTGTTCTGGGGTCAGCCCACCTCTTCTGGCAGTGGAACTGCAGAAATGGAGGAGGAAAAGGAGGAGGGAATCAGGGCAAGTCATTATCTGTGTGTGGGTCTTGTCTGGAAGTCTCCTGGGGAGAGTAGACTGAAGAAAGCCCGCTGACAGTGAGTGAGAGGTCGGGCTGAGGCGACAGAGCATGTTCTCTCCATCTCCCATCTCTCACAGATACACGCATACACTTAACACCTTAAACACACAAGAGGCCAGGACACAGGTATAATAGACTGACTCACATGTACCTGCACATGTCACATGCACGCATGGGCACACACAAACACACCTGCCACTCGCACTTCCCTAGTTAGCGGGGTGCTCCCCTCATCAGTGCCACTACCTGGAGGGTGTTGTTTACAGTGTGGGAGTGAGTGATGAGGAGAGAGGCAGGGCGTGCTTCCTCTCTTTACACCCCCTATCCACAGGACACAGCAGAGGGGTCACACACACACACACACACAGGCTCACAGGGAGGTGTTGACACTGTGGTAAATGAGGATTGGGAGGATGGAGATCACCTAGCTTATACAGAAGTGTTGCCCACAGCGATGCAGTATAAGCATGATGTGTACATGAAATAGGATGGGTTTTTTTTAAAGAAAAGTTTTTAGAAAATAATAGAATAAAACACAATCTTTGCTCACGTCTCTTACAGACGAGACGTTACAACGACAATAACACAAATAACAGTTACGTTCACGTATCAACAAAAAAAGTAAAGGATCATCATCTTAGTGTGAGTTTAAAAATAAATAAAAAGTTGTGTATTTTTGAAGTTGCTTTTTGAAGGGAAATATTGTTTCAGTCTTTCCATGAGCTCACGCCGCTTGGATCAGTGTCTCTCGGTTGAATGAGGTCTTACTGTTGTTCTCCTTTAATCAACCACCTGTCAAATACAATCTACTTTATCTTCTTCCACTGCGTAGGTTTCCTATTCATCATTATTCAACTTCACCCATTGGCTGAAAAACAGTACAGTGATATCATGTAGTCGCGTGTACGCTCGCACACTCACACATATGAACGCACGCAAACACACATAGCATGCATGTGACTAGCACACACTCTATCAAGTGATCTCAAACCGCTTTTGAGTAATGCCCAACAGCTTGCAGGTGCATGCTGTGTTTGTTTAGAAGAAAAATCAGAGGAAAAACACACACACACACACACACACACACGCACACAGTGATATGCCATTCTAATCCCGCTATCTGAGGGAAGGATCCTATTGTCAACCCGAACTATGGCTCTGTTTCATGGAGCCGCATAACGATGTTTTATCACACTTAAACGTCACATTCAGATTTCCCCGCATATTAAACTCACTCTGGAAAGGTTTGTGTCAGTTAAAGGAGGATTGATATGCCATTTTTTCCCCCCCTCCCCCATCTCTTTTCAAGATCTTACATTTCTCACTTAAATCCTCCTTTTCTGTGTTATCATTCCACCCGAGGCTCTCCAAAGCAGCTTTGATATTGAAAGCAGGCCCGGCATGAAAGGCGCGGGGGTTAGGGGAATGTAAATGGTGAGATCTACCCGGTAACGAATACGCCGCAGCGCATCATGGCTGCAGCTTCTACAGATCCTTCATAGTCTTTTCATGTGACAAAAGGGAGTCGGAAATTGATATGTGAGAATGTTTTGATTCATTGGTATGGAATTGGGTCAATTGAAATATATACTATGTGAGGAAATATCACAATATAACCAGCATAAAACCATAAAATAATTACAGTGCCCGCATACTGAATAATATGCCTGCTGTAAAGATTCATCTATAACATCTTAATGGAACACTGGTCACTTTAATAATGTAGACATACTGTTTTACAAATTTGATACTGTATGTATACTGAACAAAAATATAAATGCAACATGCAACAATTTCAAAGATTTTACTGAGTTAGAGTTCATATAAGGAAATCAGTCGATTGAAATAAATTCATTAGGCCCTAATCTATGGATTTCACATGACTGGGAATAGAGATATGCATCTGTTGGTCACGGATACCTTTAAGAAAAGGTAGCGGCATGGATAAGAAAACCAGCAGTATCTGGTTTGACCAATGTTTTCCTCATGCAGCGCTACACATCTCCTTCGCATAGAGGTGATCAGGCTGTTGATTGTGGCCTGGGGAATGGTGTACCACTCCTCGTCAATGGCTGTGTGAAGTTTCTGGATGTTGGCGGGAACTGGATCACGCTGTCGCATCCCAAACATGTTTAATGAGTTACATGTCTGGTGAGTATGCAGGTCATGGAAGAGCTGGGATGTTTTCAGCTTCCAGTAATTGTGTACTGTAACGGTTTTCTTCTATCTCCTCCTCTGACGGAGAGGTGTAGCAAGGATCGGACCAAAATGCAGCGTGGTGGTTATTCATGTTTTTAATAAAGACGACTATACATGAACAGACTAAACAAAACAAGAAAAGTGAAAACCTAAACAGTCCTATCTGGTGCAAACACAGAGACAGGAACAATCACCCACCAAACACTCAAAGAATATGGCTGCCTAAATATGGTTCCCAATCAGAGACAACGATAAACACCTGCCTCTGATTGAGAACCATTCCAGACATATAACCCCAAGACAAAACACACCACATACAAAACCCATGTCACACCCTGGCCTGACCAAATTAATAAAGAAAACACAAAATACTAAGACCAGGGCGTGACATGTACAGATCCTTGCGACATGGTGCCGTGCATTATCATGCTGAAACATGAGGTGATGTTGGCGAATGAATGATATACTGCCAAATTCTCGAACACCACATGTGGAGGTGGCTTATGGTAGAGAAATAAACATTTGATTCTCTGGAAACCGCTCTGGTGGACATTCCTGCAGTCAGCATGCCAATTGCACGCTCCCTCAAAACGTGAGACATCTGTGGCATTGTGTTGCGTGACAAAAACTGCACATTTTAGTATTTTTATTGTCCACGGCAAAAAGTGCACCTGTAATGATCATGCTCTTTTAACCAGCTTCTTTATTCCACACCTGTCAGGAGGATGGATTATCTTGGCAAAGGAGAAATGCTCACTAACAGTGATGAAATAAGCTTTTTTTTTTGCGTAGGGAGCATTTCAGGGATCTTTTATTTCAGCTCATGAAACATTGGGCCGACACTTTACATGTTGCATTTATATTTTTGTTCAGTGTATAATTTTGTATTCTAGTCGAGGCCATCCTATTTAACTATTGCTGTACATATACTATTCTACCCTACGTATTCTACAGATATACTGCATATTCTATCCACACACAAGTCCACAATGTCTAAACATCCCATCACATATACCGTGTGTGTGTGGTGTATATACACATACATACATACATACATACTACTGGTCAAAAGCTTTGGAACACCTACTCATTCAAGTGTTTTTCTTTATTTTTACTATTTTCTATGTTGTAGAATAATAGTGGACATTAAAACTATGAAATAGCACATATGGAATCATGTAGTAACTAAAAAAGTGTTAAACTCAAAATATATTTTAGATTCTTCAAATAGCCACCCTTTGCCTTGATGACAGCTTTGCACCCTCGGCATTTTCTCAACCAGCTTCATGAGGTAGTCACCTGGAAACTTTTCAATTAACAGTGTGCTTTGTTAAAAGTACATTTTTGGAATTTCTTTCCTTAATGCATTTGAGACAATCAGTTGTGTTGTGACAAGGTAGGGGTGGTATACAGAAGATAGCCCTATTTGGTAAAATACCATATTATGGCAAGAACAGCTCAAATAAGCAAAGTGAAATAACAGTCCATCATTACTTTAAGACATGAAGTTTAGTCAATGCGGATGAAACTGGCTCTCATGAGGACCGACACAGGAAAGGAAGACCCAGAGTTAGCTCTGCTGCAAAGGATAAGTTCATTATAGTTACCAGCCTCAGAAGTTGCAGCCCAAATAAATGCTTCACAGAGTTCAAGTAGCAGACACTTCTCAACATCAACTGTTCAGAGGAGAATCAGGCCTTCATGGTCGAATTGCTGCAAAGAAACCACTACTGGAGGACACCAATAAGAAGAAGAGACTTGCTTGGGCCAAGAAACACAAGCAATGGTCATTAGGCCGGTGGAAATCTGTCCTTTGGTCTGATGAGTCCAAATGTGAGATTTTTGGTTCCAACTGCTCTGTCTTTGTGAGACACAGAGTAGGTGAACGGATGATCTCCGCATGTGTAGGTCCCACCGTGAAGCATGGAGGAGGAGGTGTGTAGGTGCTCTGCTGGTGACACTGTCTGTGATTTTTATTTTATTTCAATGCACACTTAACCAGCATGGCTACCACAGCATTCTGCAGCGATATACCATCCCATCTGGATTACGCTTAGTGGGACTCATTTGTTTTTCAACAGGACAATGACCCAACACACCTCCAGGCAATGGAAGGCCTATTCTACCAAGAAGGAGAGTGATGGAGTGCTGCATCAGATGACCTGGCCTCCACAATCACCCAACCAATTGAGATGGTTTGGGATGAATTAGACTGCAGATTGAAGGAAAAGCAGCCAACAAGTGCTCAGCATGTGTGGGAACTCCTTCAAGACTGTTGGAAAAGCATTCCAGGTGAAGCTGGTTGAGAGAATGCCAAGAGTGCGCAAAGCTGTCATCAAGTCAAAAGGTGGCTACTTTGAAGAATCTAGAATCTAGGATATATTTTGATTGGTTTAACAAAATGTTGGTTACTACATGATTCCATATGTGTTATTTCATAGTTTTGATGTCTTCACTATTATTCTACAATATAGAAAATAAATCAAATTAAGATAAACCCTTGAATGAGTGGGTGTGTCAACTTTTGACTGGAATTGTATACCGTGCATTCGGAAAGTATTCAGACCGCTTGACTTTTTCCACATTTTGTTACATATTATTATATATATATATAATATCCTTATTCTAAAACGGATTAAATAAAAACAGTTCCTAATCAATCTACACACAATACCCCACAATGACAAAGTGAAAACAGGTTTTTAGATATTTTTGCAGATGTATTCAATATAAAAAGCAGATACCTTATTTACGGTACATAATTATTCAGACCCTTTACTATGAGACTCGAAATTGAGCTCAGGTGCATCCTGTTTCCATTGATAATCCTTGATGTTTCTACAACTTGATTGGAGTCCACCTGTGGTAAATTCAATTGGTTGGACATGATTTGGAAAGGCACACACCTGTCTATATAAAGTCCCACAGTTGACAGTGCATGTCAGAGCAAAAACCAAGCCATGTCCGTAGAGCTCAGACAGGATTGTGTCAAGGCACCGATCTGGGGAAGGGTACCAAAAAATGTCTGCAGCATTGAAGGTCCCCCAGAACACAGTGTCCTCCATCATTTATAAATGGAAGAAGTTTGGAACCACCAAGACTCTTCCTAGAGCTGACCTCCCGGCCAAACAGTGCAATTGGGGGAGCAGGACCTTGGTCAGGGAGGTGACCAAGAACCCGATGGTCACTCTGACAGAGCTCCAGAGTTCCTCTGTGGAGATGGGAGAACCTTCCAAAATTACAACCATCTCTACCGCACTCCACCGATCAGGCCTTTATGGTAGTGGCCAGACGGAAGCCACTCCTCAGTAAAATGCACATGACAGCCCTCTTTGGACTCTCAGACCATGAGAAACAAGATTCTCTGGTCTGATGAAACCAAGATGGAACTCTTTGGCCTAAATGCCAAGCGTCACCTCTGGTGGAAACTTGGCACCATCCTTACGGTGAAGCATGGTGGCAGCATCATACTTTGGGGATGTTTTCAAGAGGCAGTCAGCATCAAGTCAGCATCAAGGGAAAGATGAACGTGGCAAAGTACAGAGAGATCCTTAGAAAAAACATGTTTTCACTTTGTCATCATGGGGTACTGTGTGTAGATTGTTTCCCTCATCAATCTATTTAATCCGTTTTAGAATAAGGCTGTGACGTAACAAAATGTGGAGAAAGTCAAGGCGTCTGAATACTTTCCGAATGCGCTTTATTGGGAATTGGAAATGATTTAGAAATTACATTGATAGAAACCACAATCTATCGTCTGATATACCCCCTAAAAAAGTAAATAACAAATACACTTGTCTGTGTGCACGACCCTGGACACATCAGTTACTGACACACAACACCGAAGCATGCGGTGACTCGGTAAGCTTTCCAGTGGCTCTGTTTCTGCCAAGGCACCACATGCCTACCACCCCAGTGAATTTGGGCACAACCTTCCTCCACCACCACCAAACAGTCTGTCTCTCTGTACTCAAAAACAGCTTGAGATTCCCATGAAGTTGGGCAAAAATAGCCATCTCCCACCAATCTTTCCCTACGCCCCCTCCTTCAAAAAGCACATACGCAGGCAGGAAACGCACCCTATCTTTCTCTCTTTCTCCTCTGCTCTCCATTGATGAGTCCCTATAGGGTTCCTTCCTAAAAAAAAAAAGTGTTCTTCAGACGCCATTACGGCCAGGATTGCTTCAAAGATCCTCAACATTACATTAGCATGACATGGGCTACCTGCAGTGATAGCATGAGACATTAGCCTACTGTGCTATTACTAATGGGATGTGCTTGACTTTCTACATAGCCGTGGGAGACTAATTCTGTCTGGACACTGTCTAGACTCAGTTCATGTGCAAGATAGGAGAGAGTGAGTTATGTGAGCAGGACTGCCCATTTGCTTGCCATATACTTGCTTGCCATATACATGGCTCTAAATGCTAACAGGGAATGTATCATCAATCTATTCCTAAATAAGTTCACATCCCTTATATAAAACACAAATTTACATGACTAAGTGGCCCTATATATGAGTGTCTGCTAAGTGACTAAAATAATGGATGTAAAATGTATTTACAGGGCCCTCCCGGGTGGCGCAGTGGTCTAAGCTGTGCCACCAGAGACTCTGGGTTCGAGCCCAGGCTCTGTCGCAGCCGGCCGCGACCGGGAGGTCCATGGGGCGGCGCACAATTGGCCTAGCATCATCCGGGTTAGGGAGGGTTTGGCCGGTAGTGATATCCTTGTCTCATCGCGCACTAGCGACTCCTGTGGCAGGCCGTGCGCAGTGCACGCTGACCAGGTCACTAGGTGTACGGTGTTTCCTCCGACACATTGGTGCGGCTGGCTTCCGGGTTGGATGCACGCTGTGTTAAGAAGCAGTGCGGCTTGGTTGGGTTGTGTTTCAGGGGACGCATGGCTCTCGATCTTCGTCTCTCCCGAGCCTGTACGGGAGTTGTAGTGATGAGACAAGACAGTAACTACTAACAATTGGATACCACGAAATTGGAGAGACAAAGGGGGTAAAAAATATATATTATGTGTTTACAGTAAGTGCTTCACCAGGTAGTGGTTAGTTAGTCAAATCATATTCTGTATTCAGGGGTCTTTCTGTGGTAACTGCCACTCAGGGCTCTGTCAGGCCCTGATGAGGCTGTGTGGGACGGGTAGGGATGGGTCAGGAGGGCCTTACGTCCTGCGGTCCCTGGCAGCTGTCTGACCCACGAGGGCATTGCCCAACTCAGCCTGGCACAGTAACCCAGCAGGACCCATCAGTCAAAGGAGTCACACATTACCCAGGACACCACCACCACCACCCAGCCTCCTGAAAGTCACCAGATGACTGACACACAGTGAGATGTGGAAAGGGATGGGTGAGATTCTTTCTCGTATGAGGATATATCAGAGATGCCAATCTTCATTTGCTAAGTTTGTTTTCAATGTACTATTTTTAAGAATGGAGGGAGAATGAGAGAAAAAAAAAAGTGGACTCAAGTTTCACATTTTTATTGTCACATGCACAAGTACAGTGAAATGCCTTTTTTGCTTGCTCTTTCCCAACAATGCAGCAATCAATATCAATTGATACAAGACTACCCCACACTACTGGTAAAAAACAAAGGCTTTTTGCAAGGACATCATCATGTCATCTTTTTCCAACCAAATTATGCATACAGTGCATTCGGAAAGTATTCAGACCCCTTGACATTTTCCACATTTTCTTACGTTACATGCTTATTCTAAAATGTATTACATTTTATTTTTTTCCTCATCAACCTACACACAATGCCCCATAATGACAAAGCAAAAACAGGTCTTTAGAAATGTTTGCAAATGTATTAAAAATAAAAAACAGATACCTTATTTACACAAGTATTCAGACCCTTTGCTATGAGACTCGAAATTGAGGTCTGGTGCTTCCTGTTTTGGGGCGGCAGGTAGCCTAGTGGTTAGAGCGTTGAGCCAGTAACCGAAAGGTTGCTGGATCGAATCCCCAAGCTGACAAGGTAAAAATCTGTCGTTCTGCCGCTGAAAAAAAAAATAATCCATTGGTAATCCTTGATAATCCTACAATTTTATTGGAGTCTACCTGTGGTACATTTCATTGATCGGACATGATTTGGAAAGGCACACACCTGTCTATATAAAGTCCCACAGTTGACAATGCATGTCAGAGCAACAACCAAGCCATGAGGTTGAAGGAATTTTCCGTAAAGCTCCGAGACAGGATTGTCGAGGCACAGATATGGGGAAGGGTACCAAAACATTTCTGCAGCATTGAAGGTCACAAAGAACACAGTGGCCTCCATCATTCTTAAATGGAAGAAGTGTGGAACCACCAAGACTCGTCCTAGAGCTGGACGCCTGGCCAAACTGAGCAATCGGGGGAGAAGGGCCTTGGTCACGGAGGTGACCAAGAACCCAATGAACACTGTGACAGAGCTCCAGAATTTCTCTGTAGAGATAGCAGAACCTTCCAGAAGGACAACCATCTCAGCACTCCACCGATCAGGCCTTTAGGGTAGAGTGGCCAGACTGAAGCCACTCCTTAGTAAAAGGCCCATGACAGCCCTCTTGGAGTTTGCCAAAAGCCATCTAAAGGAGCCTCAATCCAAACAAGATTCTCTGGTCTGATGAAACCAAGATTCAACTCTTTGGCCTGAATGCCAAGTGTCTCGCCTGGAGGAAGCATAGTGGGGAAGCACGGTAGTGGCAGCATCATGCTGTGGGTATGTTTTTCAGTGTTAGGGACTAGGAGACTAGTCAGGATCGAGGGAAAGATGAACGATGAGCAAAGTGCAGAGAGATCCTTGATGAAAACTTGCTCCAGAGTACCCTGCCCCAAGTCTGTGGTCCTAAGGTTCACCTTCCAACAGGACAACGACCCCTAAGCACACAAAAAAGACAATGCAGGAGTCTGCATTCGGGACAAGTCTGTGAATGTCTTTGAGAGGCCCAGCCAGAGCCCGGACTTTAATGTAATCTAACATCTCTGGAGAGCCCTGAAAATAGCTGTGCAGCGACTCTACCCATCCAGCCTGACAGAGTTTGAAAAGGATCCACAGACAATAATGGGAGATACTCCTCAAATACAGGTGTGCCAAGCTTGTAGCATCATATCCAACAAGACATGGCTGTAATCGCTGCCAAAGGTGCTTCAACAAAGTACTGCGTAAAGGGTCTGAGTACTGTAAAGTGGTTTGTGAAAGTATTCACCCCCTTGGCATTTTTCCTATTTTGTTGCCTTAAACTAAAATTATTTTTTTTGTGGGTTTGTATCATTTGATATACACAACATGCCTACCACTTTGAAGACGCAAAATATGAAACAAACAAGAAATAAGATTATTTTTAAACTGAAAACTAGAGCATGCATAACTATTCAACCCCCCAAAAAAAAAAAAAAAAAAATACTTTGTAGAGCCACCTTTTGCAGCAATAACAGCTGCAAGTCTCTTGAGTATGTCTCTATAAGCTTGGCACATCTAGCCACTGGTATTTTTGCCCATTCTTCAAGGAAAAACTGCTCCATCTCCTTCAAGTTGGATGGGTTGCACTGGTGTACAGCAATCTTTAAGTCATACCACAGATTCGCAATTGGATTGAGGTCTGGGCTTTCACTAGGCCATTCCAAGATATTTAAATGTTTCCCCTTAAACCACTCGAGTGTTGCTTTAGCAGTAGGCTTAGGGTCATTGTCCTGCTGGAATGTGAACCTCCATCACAGTCTTAAATCTCTTGAAGACTGAAACAGGTTTCCCTCAAGAATTACCCTGTATTTAGCGCCATTCATCATTCCTTCAATTCTGACCAGTTTCCCAGTCCCTGCCGATGGAAAAACATCCCCACAGCAGGATGCTGCCACTACCGTGCTTCACGGTATTCTCGGGGTGATAAGAGGTGTTGGGTAGTGTTTTCCTTGATGGCCAAAAAGCTCAATTTTAGTCTCATCTGACCAGAGTACCTTCTTCCATATGTTTGGGGAGTCTCCCACATGCCTTTTGGCAAACACCAAACGTGTTTGCTTATTTTTAACTTTAAGCAATAGCTTTTTTTCCGGCCACTCTTCTATAAATCCCAGCTCTGTGGAGTGTACGGCTTAAAGTGGACAGATTCTTCAATCTCCGCTGTGGAGCTTTGCAGCTCCTTCTGGGTGATCTTTGGTCTCTTTGTTGCCTCTCTGATTAATGCCCTCCTTGCCTGGTCTGTGAGTTTTGGTGGGCGACCCTCTCTTGGCAGGTTTGTTGTGGTGCCATATTCTTTACATTTTTGAATCAGGGATTTAAAGGTGCTCCGTGGGATGTTCAAAGTTTCAGATATTTTTTTATAACCCAACCCTGATCTGTACTTCTCCACAACTTTTTCCCTGACTTGTTTGGAGAGCTCCTTGGCCTTCATGGTGCTCCTTGCTTAGTGGTGTTGCAGATTCTGGGGCCTTTCAGAACAGGTGTATATATACCGAGAGCACTTAGATTGCACACAGGTGGACTTTATTTAACTCATTATGTGACTTCTGAAGGTAATTGGTTGCACCAGATCTTATTTAGGGTCTTCATAGCTAAGGGGGTGAATAGATATGCACGCACCACTTTTCCGTATAATTTTTTTGTTGTTGAATATGTTGAAACTATTTTTTATTTATTTTTTCTCTCACAAATTTGGACTATTTTGTGTATGTCCATTACATGAAATCCAAATAAAAATCCATTTAAATTACAGGTTGTAATGCAACAAAATAGGAAAAACGCAAAGGGGGATGAATACTTTTGCAAGGTACTGTAAATGTGATATTTTTATAAATTTGCTAACATTTCTAAAAAATCAGTTTTTGCTTTGTCATTTGGGGATATTGTGTGTAGATTGATGAGGGAAAATCTATTTAATCAATTTTAGAATAAGGCTGTAACATAACAAAATGTGGAAAAAGTCAAGGGGTCTGAATACATTCCGAATGGAATACTAATTTGAGCCAGTTTGCTACAGCAGGAAAATAATCCTGCAGCAACAGAATATCTGAATTATTTGGATTATAATTCATGGACATTTTTGTAGGGGTTGATACATTTTTCATTGTGGAAAATGAAGTCTGAAATTTGTAAGTGTAAATTACAACCCTCAGAAGCCTTTTTAAACCTCAAATACACTACGAATTAAAAAATGTGTGCATTGCATGAAAGTTCTCCTGGAACAGTGTGATCAAATTAAGATCCTACATCTGTACAACAGACAATGACCTTTGTGTGGCCTGCTGGTGAGAGGAGATGTATGACTGTCATTGACTGGTGGCCCAAGGAGAGCACCGGGTCTCCTCTTCGACCTGTTTCTACAGGAAACAGAGGCAGCACCTCACATCTAATGAGACAGCTCCTCATTAAGGCCCGACCTTAAATCCACACCTCAATAATATCCATTAAAGTGCACACATGTGCACACACAAACACACATACACGCCATTATTACATGAGGGCGAAAGCTTTTTTTCACTTTTTTTTTTAATAAACATTTATCAAAGAACTAAAGTTTGGGGAGAGAGGAAGATTAATATTGGGCTAAAGCAAGCCAGTGAAAAAAACAACGGCAGTGGAATTTAATGAGTTTGGCGATGTCCGGGGAGTCCGCGGCTCGTGCCTGCGTGCTAATTATGCTCGGTAACTAACAGAGAGTTAGGGAGCATCAGTGGAAGACAAAATGCGCTGAGCAGTCGTCAACCAAGCAAGGAGGAAACAAAAGAGCTGTATAGACAAACAACACATTCTAATCCACATGGAGACACCCACAGAGGAGCGGGGAGGAGGTGGACTACTCAGTGTTCACTTCCTGTGTTGTGTGTTCTCTTTAACACCCCCATGCTAATAGATCAGCAATGAAATGCAGGATGAGACGTGCATGCGGTTTAAATGAGACAGTGCCGATGAGACGTACACAGTGACAGGGAGTGAACCTGACAAGGATCTCTCGTGATAGAACACGTGATGGAAACAAGCACCAGGAAATGTTGTTTTGTAATAGGGTCAGTGAGTAGGAGTCAGGAGGTAATTGAATCAACCTTTTGGTGACTTCCCTTTGTCACAGCTCTTTAGCTGGGTAAACAAACACACTAACTGACACGTAAACACCCCCACCTCCCACTGGACTCGACACTGCTACACTGCCCCCTGCTGGTGAGGAGGACAGCTGAGTTGCAGGACCATGTGGTTCAGTGGAACTGACAAGGGCCCTGTTTGCTTCCAGTGTGTCTCTCCTTCATTAAGTCCCCATCGCCTGCAGGGAATCCACACGCTGCGTCCCACGCCTCAGTGGCCACACAACAGCACACAAACAGAAGACGATCAGACCGACTTTCAACAGAATGAAACCTGCCTGGGTTGTTGCTCTCCCTTGCCAACTGGGGAGGAAATATGCTTTTGGCAGGGTTTATATTATACTTGCCCTCGTTTTTAACCTTTAATATTCCGCCCTCGTGTCAGCAAGTGTGTATATCCACTTTTCATCATTCCATGTACAGATATCACACCCATTTCAAGTTTTCATCATGTGTAGATATCAAACCAATAGTCCCTCCAGTCTGCTGCCTGAAATCTGCATGCATACAGTGACTGTGATACCATGCGTGCTTGAGTGTCAAATGAGAGGATTAAATCTCCATGAATTAGAGCAATTAATTCAATTGAGCTCATGTATATGTATTGTGTGTTTAGGTAATTGAAATCATGCCTTTACCTGGCATGCTGCCTGAATATTTTGCCGACATATGACAACACTCAAACCTTTTTTGTGTGTGTGTGATATATATATATATATATATATATATATATATATATATATATATATATATATATATATACGTTTGCCTCGCTGTGTTTAAAGGAATCGTGGCCATGTTATTAAATGCCAGGACAACAGAATGTGTGACTGCATGACTGCACCGGCCTCTTCTGCTCTCCTCCCCTCCTCTATCTCCTGTTCACCTTTTCCAGCTGATTTTCCGTGCAGAAAAGCCCTGTAATCCCGTTTGCATTCCTTTCCAACTTCCAATTAGTGTAATTATAGCAGCGGGGGATGTGGGTGCGTTGCACCGCATGCACCCTGTAGGCAGACAGCAGGCGCACAAGTGCAGCTAGTACACAGCAGTCACATGAGGCCATACCATTGGAATCAACACAACAACCGCACGTTCTGTTAGGCTGTAGGCTATAGCAGTAATGGTAGAGAGACAACGGGAAAGGCACTTGATAGGGTGTGGTGAAAAAGTATGCTATGGGCGTTGATCGTTATCCCTTTATCTTTGTATTGGGTCTTGTAAATGGACACGGTGTCACCAATCATGGTTGACACCTGTTAGCCCCCAAAGCCTCCTCTGATGTCATCACACGGTGACATAATCACTCATGCCTGCTGCCAGGGTGCGAGTCATGGGGCTAACATTTACTGTACTACCGGGTACAGTAAAGCAGGTTGACGGTTTTTTTATTTTAATGAATGGTGGTAGCCTCCCAGGTCTCCCAGGTCCTACACATTGCTGGTTTACCAATTTACCAACTTTAGCAATTCTCCTCATTCTTAATCCCATTGTCCCAGTCAAGAGATGTATAGTGTGACTCTACAATGCAAATCAAAGAAGAATATTCTGGAAGTATTTTACAAGTCTTCACAGGGGCTGAAACATTACATTTGCCTGTTTTGTTTTTTTACGCAGCAGCATAATAGGACCAGTTTTCTCCGCACGTTGTGGTGGAGATGAAAGGCCCGTTCAAGTGCTGTCTTCAAACAGCAGGCCTTGTTAATGATGCACACACACTTTGAATTAAGACCTCATTAGATGATGCCACGATAAAGGATTGATGAGTTTCCATTTTCTAACAAAAGCTTATTTACTGAAGAATTGATAGAGTGTGTATAACAGTGAAATGCCTACTTATGAGCCCTTTCCAACAATGCAGAGGGAAAAAAGAGATAGTAGAAATCATTTTTTTTGAAATGATGTGTATATGTGTGGAGTACGTGAGAGCAGTATATGCTATGTAAATGGTGGTATATCATGTGCATCAAGAAAGCTATGTGGAGGCTTGGGGTAAAATGTTCAGTGTAGTCGGGCCAATTTTGTGTCTGGTGGATTGATTAGCACCTTAGATGTATGTTACTCATAACTCATTGAATGCCAATACTCCAATTTGTGGAGAATATGTGCAATTCAAAATAGAGATCACTTCACTCTTCAAGACAATTGTAAAGTGTTGCCGAAGTGTGTGACATCACAATGAAATGAGCACAGTCTCACCGCTCTCCTCCTTGACCCCTGACCTCAGTTCAAGACTACCTCACTTAGAGAGCATCTGTCCCAACCTTCCCTCTATCCTCCACCGAGGACTAGAGGTCCCTAACTATGTCTCTTTACACACTGTGATCTGGACGTTCACGTCCCGTCTCCATCACGACCAATTTGTCTCGATGCTTTTAATGTCGCAGGGTCACTAAACGTGAGCCCTTCCGTCATGCATGCGTCTTCCACCCGCTCACACACACACACACACACACACTGTTGTTGAGACGTGGGGAGATCTCAGTGAGACACAAGGGTGGGTCGTTAAGTTTGTTAGTTCACTCAGTGTATCATCAGCGTCTGTGACAAACACATTATCTATCTCCTCCAGCCTCTAACAGCACTACTTCTCTTACAGCCCATTTATATGCTAATTAGACGGTTACAAGCAGCCGTCCGGCCCCTCAACACAGGTCATCTGGTGCTAATGAGCCAATGAGACACTACAGCCATACAGCAACAATGATATCATGTCGGTCTGATTCTGTATGAAGAAATGTGGCACTTTGATGTTGACACAGGGAAATTGCAAATAAGTATTCGTTTGGTCAATTTGGCGTGTTATCACGAGTTATACAGATCTGACTGACTCTGATTCCGTCATCGGTTTCGGGTCTGAAGTGACTGTTATCCTCTGGCTCCCCTCTGCACATTTTGTAATGTACCCAAATCAATTCAATATTTTGATTTGAATTATAACTGTGACAAAAGTCATAGGTTCTACATACACTAGATTCGACAACGGCGCCGCAGTACGTCAGCTGATATTGTAATGCGTTCTGACTGCCAGCGTGCAAACAGATAACTTCCGTTATGACATTTTTATTGCTTCTGTTTGGGCCTCAAAATCATTTTTCAAGATATGCATTTCAATATCTCAGGGCCTCAGTCATGCCTCATTCTCCAGTGCTCTTGTGTCACTGCTGGATATTGATGTGGCGGCGTGAAGCGTGCTATTTCTTTTCTGTTCCGTATGATGTTTGTGCCAATCTCGGTGTTTGTGAGTGTCGGCACATTAGGGGAAAACAAATGAAGCTTTTAACTTGGCTTAGTTATTCTCTGCATGTTTGTGAAACGGGAATAGAGCATAATGGTATTGGCTTCGCAGTGTAGAATTCCTAAGCGAGGATTGCATTTCTCCCAACAGAGAACGTTTGTGGTTTGACGATACTGTGGCATCCAAAGTTGCTCATTGTTGCTTTCATGTTATATAACTAATACTGTAAGTCAGCTCAGGTGGTGTAAGCACAATGGTTAAACATGACTGTTCTTTACATACTGTATTCCAATGCAACCATGTTGCAGAATAACCTCTTCCTGTGTGCCCGTTACTAAAAATACATATTGGTAGCAGAAGTACCCCTTGTGTGTATGTTTAGTGTGCATGCATATGCATGTGTGTGAGTTATTGACTAAGTTTGCCTTCCGCCCTTGTGTAAACAGTGAAGATCACTGACCCGTAGAGTCTTGGGGTCCACAATCTTAACATAGCCATGTGCTGGCAGACCGGCCAGCAGAGGGTTCATTCAGACAAAACGCTTTGAAGTCACTGAGGTCCGCTGATGCGGATCATTTGACTCATCCACAATGGAGATGGCATGGTGACTTTCTGAGCCTCGGACCCACTTTTAAGACATAACTTTTAAAATAAAGAAATACAGCTGGTATCATGCATATTGCATCAAAATCTTGAAAACTTGTTTACTGACATGTGAAACATTTTGGTACTATATGTGACCAACCGGCTCGATTCGGTCCTATGTAGCAAGATTTTTTTTGTTTTGTTGTTGTTGTACTTTTACCCTGTTTTCGCCCCAATTTCATGATATCCAATTGGTAGTTAGTCTTGTCCCATAGCTGCATCTCCTCCGAAACACGACCATGCCAAGCCGCACTACTTCTTGACACACTGCTCGCTGAACCTGGAAGCCAGCCGCACCAATGTGTCAGGGGAAACCCCGTCCAGCTGGTGGCTGAGGTCTGCTTGCAAGTGCCTGGCCCACCACGAGGAGTCGCTAGATCGCGATGGGACAAGGAAATCCTGGCCGGCCAAACCCTCCCCTAATCAGGACGATGCTGGGCCAATTGTGCGCCGCCTCATGGGTCTCCCGGTCACGACCGGCTGGGATCGAACCCGGGTCTGTAGTGATGCCTCAAGCACCGCGATACAGTGCCTTAGACAGCTGCGCCACTCAGGAGAAAATTATGTTTTTTACATTGGATAAATATAGAGACTCAGAGCTGGAAAATTGTATATCATACACTGCAGTTGAGGAACAATGGGAACAATTTTCTAGCAATTATTCTACATTACCTGTCTATATAAGGTCCCACAGTTGACAGTGCATGTCAGAGCAAAAACCAAGCTATGAGGTCGAAGGAATTGTCCGTAGAGCTCCAAGACAGGATTGTGTCGAGGCACAGATCTGGGGAAGGGTACCAAAACATTTCTGCAGCATTGAATGTCCCCAAGAACACAGTGGCCTCGATCATTCTTAACTGGAAGAAGTTTGGAACCACCAAGACTCTTCCTAGAGCTGGCTGCACAGCCAAACTGAGCAATCAGGAGAGAAGGGCCTTGGTCAGGGAAGTGAACAAGAACCCGATGGTCACTCTGACAGAGCTCCAGAGTTCCTCTGCAGAGATGGGAGAACCTTCCAGAAGGACAACTGTCTCTGCAGCATTTCACCAATCAGGCCTTTGTGGTAGAGTGGCCAGACGGAAGCCATTCCTCAGTAAAAGGCATATGGCAGCCCACTTGGTGTTTGCCAAAAGGCACCTAAAGACTCTCAGACCATAAGAAACAAGATTCTCTGGTCTGATGAAACAAAGATTGAACTCTTTGGCCTGCATGCCAAGCGTCACATCTGGAGGAAACCTGGCACTATCCCTGCCGTGAAGCACGGTGGTCTTAGCATCATGCTGTGAGGATGTTTTTTCAGCGACAGACTAGGAGACAAGTCAGGATCGTGGCAAAGATGAACAGGGGAAAGTAAAAAGAGATCCTTGATGAAAACCTGCTCCAGAGCACTCAGGACCTCAGACTAGGGTGAAGGTTCATCTTCCAACAGGATAACGACCCTAAGTATACAGTGACAGACAACGCAGAAGTGGCTTCGGGCTAAGTCTCGGAATGTCCTTGAGTGGCCCTGAAACCGATCTAACATCTTTGGAGAAACCTGAAAATAGCTGTGCAGCAACAGTCCTCATCCAACCTGACGGTGCTTGAGATGATCTGCAGAATAGAATGGGAGAAACTCCACAAATACAGGTGTGTGTGAAGCTTGTAGCGTGATACTCAAGAAGACCTGAGGCTGTAATCACTGCCAAAGGTGCTTCAAAGTACTGAGTAAAGGGTCCGAATACTTATGTAAATGTGATATTTTCGTTTAATTAAAAAATATATATAAATTAGCAAAAATGTCTAAAAACCTGTTTTTGCCTTGTCATTATGGGGTATTGTTTGTAGATTGATCAGGGGGAAAAACTATTTAATCGATTTTAGAATAAGGCTGTAAAGTAACAAAATGTGGGAAAAGTGACATGTCCGGTGAGTGTGCAGGCCATGGAAGAACTGGGACATTTTCAGCTTCCAGGATTTGTGTACAGATCCTTGCGACATGGGACTGTGCATTATCATTTTTGCCATCAATAAAATGCAGTTGTGTTCATTGTCTGTAGCTTGTCTGTCCATAACATGACCTCACCGCCACCATGGGGCACTCTGTTCACAACGTTTACATCAGCAAACCGCTCGCCCACACAATGCCCTACACGTGTGGTTGTGAGGCCGGTTGGACATACTGTCAAATTCTCTAAAACGATGTTGGAGGCGGCTTATGGTAGAGAAATTTACATAAAATTATCTGGCAACCGCTCTGGTGGACATTCCTGCAGTCACCATGCCAATTGCACACTCCCTCAAAACTTGAGACATCTGTGGCATTGTGTTGTGTGACAAAACTGCACATTTTAAAGTGGCCTTTTTATTGTGCCCAGCACAAGGTGCACCTGTGTAATGATCCTGCTGTTTAATCAGCATCTTGATATGCCACACCTGTCAGGTGGATGGATTATCTTGGCAAAGGAGAAATGTTCACTAACCGGGATGTAAACAAATTGGTGCACAAAGTTTGAGAGAAATACGCTTTTTGTGCATATGGAACGTCTCTGGGATCTTTTATCTCAGCTCATGAAACAGGAAGGGCTTTGTAGTCATTTGATACTCAAGGCAACAGAGCATCTCAATCTTCCCTGATCTGTGAGATAAAATAGACATTTATATCAGTAGATATTTCTACGCAGAAATATGAAGACCCCATTTTATACGGTATCAACACATTTTGATTACCATGAACTGGAATGCCTGGATCATACAGTCAATGTAGGGAAAGATATACCACCACAATCTCTGCTCCTTTGTTGAAGATGAGGTTTTCTGAGCTGAATAGAAGGGATGGTGAGATGGGAGGTAGAAAGTGAGAATGAGAATCCGAGCTGGCTAGGTTATCTAGGCCGAGACCGGTGCCCTCTCTGAGTGAATCATCAATAATTTACAGTCATGGCTCCCGACGACGTGTCGTAGGAGAGGTCCCCTCCTGGTCAACACAGAAATCAAACACCATCTAGCAACACGCCCTAAACGAGTCTAAACGAATGACCGCCTGCCAAATGACGTCAACGAACAGGACTTCAATCTCCCAAAATGATATCATAATTGATGCATTAGACCTGAGAAGGAGAAATGCATTTACCAAGAACACAATGAGCTGTTGTAGCAACACTGTCATGGGGGGAAATACTGTAAATGCATTATGTCAATGGGGGAGAGTTTAGTGATGTTAATCTTGGGAGATGAGGAAGCATCCTGATTGTGGACATTATTGGACTTAATGAGACCAACCTGGGAATTTGATCAAAAAATGTATTTTGTCTGCCTGTTTAAGTCCTAGCCTGTGTGTCTTCTTAAGGAAGAGAGTTGAGGCCGTCCAGGACACTGTGTGCCCATCTTCTTCCATGTTAATAATGGATTTTTGATATGAGCTCCACATGAAATTTTAATCTCTGGAATATTAGCTCACCGAGGGAGACACAAAATCTAATCAGTGGCCGTGATTAAGCGCGGGTGAAGCACATATCGACCCATTTTAAATTCACATGAACCCTTCATAAAAATGTATGAGGCTTGGCACTGACGGCTGCCGTGATTTTAGAGGTGTTATGTCTGTTTTGCTGGGAAAAGGTGTGATCTTCTCCCACGTACATGCCTGTGTAAAGGAGAACATGAGAGAGGTAGCAAGTCTGTAGGTTCCCTTCATCTGATTAATATAGTTGTCATACCAGTGAGCTAATGTAAAGGTTTGTGTGTAGATGAAGATATGTTGTAAATGTATGTTGAATGTGAGCTAATATTCTTCAACAGATTGCTAATGATACAGCTTTTCTACTACATATACATACATTTTACTTGTACATTTTGCATACACATTTTTCATACACATTTTACGTGGTACTTTTATTTTTAGCAGTCACATAGCAATATGTGAATATGTGAATTACCAAACATAAGCTCTTTAATCCTGCTCCTCAGCCACTCTCAGCCCATCCCACCCATCACCATAGACCACCATCGTTTGGTTTCCATGTGCCATATAGTTTTCAATTGTGCTGTGATGTTTTACATAATTTTTTAACATTTCCAATTGTGTATTATCCACAGATTGTGAGCTAAAGAGGAAAACCTTTCCTACCAGTATTATTATATTATTTATTGACTGACTATGGCTTTCCAAATTGCCCAACACTGCTGTTTGTGAGGTTAATTTAGTATGTTGTGATTTTTTTCCTGAACCTGTGACCAGAAACAAGCTACACAGGTGCAATACCAGAATAAATGATCCATTGATTCTGGTGTGTGTTTGCTTTTTCTTACGTACATGCAGCACAACCGCATGACACGCCGTGGCACATTCCAACACCCTGTTTGCCAACCCCAAACTATCTCTGCCCGATGAATAATTTACCACCCAACCCAGGATGCCAACCCAGCCCACCTCCCGCCTGGATTGTGCCTCTTAGCCTTAAACAAAGCCCTTGCTTGGCTGACAGTGTGCGGAAATCCTTAATAATGTATCACCACCTCTTGTTCCCTCAAAGGCATCTAACATCTTCAGCAGATTAGAATATATAGTAACAGTAGCAGCTACCTATTTTACATAAGTGGCAATAAACCATATTCCTATGCATTTGTCAAGGGGCACAGTGCTGTGGTGGTACCGGGTGGGTTCATGCAATTAAAGAGTGTGAATAAGTGTTAAGGTACACGCAACTAAACAACTTGGTGCCTCGGCGGGGTTGGTCGTACCCCCCTCAGCTGCCGTTGACATAGATTGTCGCAGGAAGTGAAAGAACGCTAGGTCGGTAATTCATGTGAGACATTAGACTCAGTTCCGTAGCAACGTATGCTAATTTTAGGATAGGTTCTGTGGCGGAGCGGAGTAGTGGATTAGCAGAATGAAACAAACTGTCATCGAGGTGAACGCAAAGGTGGCGCTTTTGACTCTGGTGAATGGTCAGTAACAGACTGCGTCCAGACTTACTGCGCAATTGCATTGCATTTCATTGGCATAATGGCACGAGCAGTTAACGGATCGATTGCGTTGTATGTCAGATCAGGGGCAGAAAGGAAAGAAAGATAGAAGGGGTAAAAAGGGAAGGAAAGAACCATACTTCTGCGGCCGTGTGGAACACGTTTGCTATCGCCTCGTTGTTGCTGTGTTATAGTCTTGCAGTTATGACTTAATATCAGGCAGGCAGTTTAGGATCTGTTTGTTTTTAACGTGCCGTAATTGAAAGGAAATGGCCGACTTGGGGACGTCTCTTCTACGTCTCATCTCTTTGCATGAATTCTGGGATGTGGGTTTTGTTAGCCTTAGTGTGGAGCATAGGGACATTGCGTGCTCTCGCTCGCTCTCCGTGGATGTGAGTGCATGTGCGTGCATTGATGCATGAGTGCTAATGTGTGTGTTTGCGGGAGGGGTGGTGGTGATATCTGTACTCTCACATGCTCACAGAATTCCATAGCGCCCTCTTAAGGACCTAAATCCCCTCAAACACAGGCTTAACACATGTAGCTCTGTATCCCTCGTCCCCCCCCTTCACCCCCTTACTATCCCCTCTATGTGGCTGTCGAGAGTGGGGACAGTGCAGCGGGCAGACAGAGGGAAAGTGGCGGCTTGGACGTGCTTGACAACAGAACCTTCAAAGGCAGGTGGCTTGATCCCAACATTCGGGGAGGGGGGGGTCTATCGCTGGGAGCAGAAGAGGGCTCATCAAAGAGCCTGTCTGACTGACAGTTTTTTTGTACTGCTGCTTTTTTTTGTCTCTGGCTCCTTCTGACTCCTGACAAATTAAACCCAGGGCTGCTTTTGAACTGAGGGGGATGTATTTGTCCGCTTTCTCACACGCCCTCTCCTTCTCTCCCATCTCCCCCTTTGCCTGTCTCCCTCTCTATATCATTCCCATTCCCCACCTGGTTGGTGGAGCTTTTATACGGGCACCACCGACCTGGGGTTCCACGGTGAGCACTTAAAACACATTCTACTGTATTTTTCCCTCTGGCGACACATTTGAGAAAACTAAACACATATCCACACAAACAGAACTGTTTCGTTACTAATAGCCCTCCCCAGAAACACTATAGTCTTTGTTTTTAATTGCCCCTCCACCCCCAGCTACCGTTTTGGCGCCCTCCTGTGGCTGGGGGTCATCCAATCGCCTTGAGCTCCCTTACCCCCTTGAAGACAAGAAACTGCCGGCGCTCTGAAAACTAATCATGAGAGGCTGTAGAGCCAATTACCCAGCATGCTCTAATCCTCTCTTTCACTCTGAACAGGAAGGGGAGGGGAGGAGAGGGAGGGAAATCAGAGCACCGGTGTAGTGTCAAATACAGTGCCCCCAGTCAAGACGCACATCTGTCTGTCTCTTCTCGCTTTTATCATTTCAATGAATACAACCTGGATGGCCTGGAGGCAGATCGTGAGCACTGTTAATGTCTTTCTACTTAAGTACACTGCGAAGGCAACAAGGGTTTTCTTTTATGTGTCATATCTCTCTCCATGTCAAATCAGAGCTCATCCTCTCTCTCCCCTCCCTCTTTCTCGTTCACTCTTCTTCCCCTATAATGAGGTAATATTCATTGAAATTACACTGAGGTAAACAGAGCAGCCCTTAATATGAGAGAGGCTGTTGGCTCAGGCGTGGCGTGCCATCCGTCATCCCCATCAAAGAGCCCTCACAGCCTGCAGGCGTTCCATTAACCTTCTATAGCACAGCTCAATGGCAAGAGAATGCTTCGTCAAGGCCCCAGCAAGCAACGACACACACACACACACACACACACACACACACACACACACACACACACACACACACACACACACACACACACACACACACACACACACACACACACACACCACACACACTCACACACACACACACACACACACACACACACACACACACACACACACACACACACACACACACACAGTCACCTCGATTACTGTTTCATTTATTTATTTATTTATTTTTTAAATTTTACCTTTATTTAACTAGGCAAGTCAGTTAAGAACAAATTCTTATTTTCAATGACGGCCTAGGAACAGTGGGTTAACTGCCTGTTCAGGGGCAGAACGACAGATCTGTACCTTATCAGCTCGGGGATTTGAACTTGCAACCTTTCGGTTACTAGCCCAACACTCTAACCACTACGCTACACTGCCGCCCCTCTGGCCCGACAGCTGAGCATGTGCATTGTCTAACTATGTGAATCAGTGTCTGCTTTAATGTTGAATTTAGCATATCTGACATAATTCTGAATACTGGCCTTCTGGAAATCAATGGGCTGTTATGGAATAAAATGGTATAGAAGTCACTTTTAATTAAGAGTTGGAAGCTCACTTTGTACTACCTCCATTACGTTAAACCCCCCAATAACTCATGAATACACTGGAAATGTAAAACATACTTTAGCAACTTGAGTTTCTGGTTAGAAGACCAGTGTTTTCCTGTTTTTCCAGCATGGGTTTTTGTCCATGATGGGCTTTAATCTGATCCTACATGTCCTGTTCGATAAGACACTTAATCAGAGAAAGGACGGAACAAGACGTCCGAGATACTTCCTGTGCTCTCTATCGATAACAAAGAGAGGGGGAGGAAGCAAAAAGGGGGGAGGAAGCAAAAAGAGGGTGAAGAAGCAAAAAGAGGGGGAAGAAGCAAAAAGAGGGGGAAGAAGCAAAAAGAGGGGGAGGAAGCAAAAAGAGAGGGAGGAAGCTAAAAGAGAGAGGGATTAAGCATAAAAGGGGCAGGGAAGAAGCACTGGGGAGTGGCTAAACATCTACACCGGACATTTTTACGATCCTCATCAGTCACAGTTTGTTCCCCCTACATCTGAATGTGGCCATTTTGAAATGGTAATTTCTGTTGATGTCGAAGTACTATCTATTGGGCGGCAGGTAGCCTAACTGTTAAGAGCGCTGGGCCAATAACCAAAAGGTAGCTGGTTCAAATCCCCAAGCAGACTAGGTGAAAAATATGCCAGTGTGCCCATGAGCAAGGCACTTAACCCTACTTGCTCCTGTAGGTCTCTCTGGATAGGAGTGTCTGCTAAATTACTAAAATGTAAATGTATAGGTGTTAGCCCTCAGGGCTGCTAGCCTGTGCTAGCTGGTTAGCCTGCTAGCAGCACACCACAGCCTACTCCCATAAAGGTAATGGGAAGAGGCTGCTGGTAAAGTGAATTCCTTGGCTGGTCATTATTCTCTGTGGTTAAAGTGAAGTATCATGTCTAGGTGTCAGCCCTCAGGGCTGCTAGCTAACCTGTTTGCCTGCTAGCTGTATCACAGCACACCTTTCTCCCATTCAGGAGAATAGAAGACGCTGCTGTTCAAATTTAAGCCTTGGCTGCTTGTGGCTGCTTGTACTCCAGTGTGGCCCTGTATACGGCGGGCTAAAGGGTGTGTTGAGATGTGCTGGTGGTTGTCCAGACTGGCCGTATTGGAGAGACGCTGCTGGCCTGCTGCCACCCTCTCTCCCTGGCGCTGCCCCGCCAGCTGTGTCCCCGCTAGCTAGAACCCTCAGGCGCTACAGACCACACGTTAGTGTAAACATACACACTCACTGGTGTACACATACACACACACACTGACATAAAAATACCACACACACACACACTCACAAGTTGGCATACATACACACACCCATACACGTGTACATGCACAAAGTATTCATACCCCTTTTTTGTGTTACAGCCTGAATTCAAAATGGATTACACACAATACCCCGATAATGGCAAAGTGAAATATCTAATTTACACACGGTAAGTAGTCACACGCCTGAGTCAATACTGTGTAGAAGCAACTTTGGCAGCGATTACAGATGTAAGTCTTTTTGGAGAAGTCTCTAACAGCTTTACACACCATTACTGTTTTTCAAATTCTTTAAGCTCTGTCAAGATGATTGTTGATGATTGCTAGACGGACATTTTCAAGCCGATGTAGCCCTTTCCTGCAGTCAATGACCAAACGTGCCCTCTTTGGCCTCATGGGTGGAATGTTATTCATATTTTTCATTATTATTATGAAATTACTATTTTTTTTTACTTTGAAAATCTGTTTTTTCTATGTAAAACAGTTTTGTTATATTTCAGTCTTCTGTGATGTACAGTTGAAGTCGGAAGTTTACATACACCTTAGCCAAATACCTTTAAACTCCATTTTTCACAATTCCTGACATTTAATCCGAGTAAACATTCCCTGTCCTAGGTCAGTTAGGATAACCACTTTATTTTAAGACTGTGAAATGTCAGAATAATAGTAGAGAGAATGATTTATTTCAGCTTTTATTTCTATCATCACATTCCCAGTGGGTCAGAAGTTTACATACACTCAATTAGTATTTGGTAGCATTGCCTATAAATTGTTTAACTTAAACGTTTCGGATAGCCTTCCGCAAGCTTCCCACAGTAAATTGGGTGAATTTTGGCCCATTCCTCCTGAGCTGGTGTAACCGAGTCAGGTTTTCTAGGCCTCCTTGCTCGCGCACGCTTTTTCAATTCTGCCTACACATTTTCTATAGGATTGAGGTCAGGGCTTTCTGATGGCCACTCCAATACCTTGACTTTGTTGTTCTTAAGCCATTTTGCCACAACTTTGGAAGTATGCTTGGGGTCATTGTCCATTTGGAAGACCCATTTGCGACCAAGCTTTAACTTCCTGACTGATGTCTTGAGATGTTGCTATCCACATAATTTTCATCCCTCATGACGCCATCTATTTTGTGAAGTGCACTAGTCCCTCCTGCAGCAAATCACCACCACAACATGATGCTGCCACCCCCGTGCTTCACGGTTGGGATGGTGTCCTTTAGTTTGCAAGACTCCCCCTTTTCCTCCAAACATAACGAGGATCTTTATGGCCAAACAGTTCTATTTTTGTTTCATCAGACCAGAGGACATTTCTCCAAAAAGTACGATCTTCAGACAAACCATAGTTTTGTGGAGTTTTTTTTTTTTAAATTTTATGGAGGTTTTGAAGTAGTAGCTTCTTCCTTGCTGAGCGGCCTTTCAGGTTATGTCGATATAGAACTCGTTTTACTGTGGATATAGATACTTTTGTACCTGTTTCCTCCAGCATCTTCACAGGGTCCTTTGCTGTTGTTCCGGGATTGATTTGCACTTTTCGCACCAAAGTACGTTCATCTCTAGGAGACAGAATGCATCTCCTTCCTAAGCGGTATGACAGCTGCGTGGTCCCATGGTGTTTATACTTGGGTACTACTGTTTGTACAGATGAACGTGGTACCTTCAGGCGTTTGGGAATTGCTCCCAAGGATGAACCAGACTTGTGGAGGTCTACAATTGTTTTTCTGAGGTCTTGGCTGATTTCTTTTGATTTTCCCATGTTGCCAAGCAAAGAGGCACAGGGTTTGAAGGTAGGCCTTGAAATACATTCACAGGTACATCTCCAATTGACTCAAATGATGTCAACTAGCCTATCAGAAGCTTCAAAACCATGACATCATTTTCTGGAATTGTCCAAGCTGTTTAAAAGCACAGTCAACTTAGTGTATGTAAACTTCTGACCCACTGGAATTGTGATACAGTGAAATAATCTGTCTGTAAACAATTGTTGGAAAAATGACTTGTGTCATGCACAAAGTAGATGTCCTAACCAACTTGCCAAACCTATAGTTTGTTAGCAAGAAATGGGTGGTGCATGTAAACTTCTGACTTCAACTGTATATCAAGTTTAATATTGGGATGCAAACTCAAAATTGAATACATTTCAACTCTATATTTGACATGGTACAGGTGTCTTCTTTTTTTTAAGCACATAACCATGAGTGTGAGGTGTATACTTTTGTTTCAAAGTAGATTTGTTTAAGACTATCAAGAATCACTCTGTGTGACCCTGATTTAGTCCACTGCAGTAAAAGGTTAAGTTAAAGCTGTAACAAGGCCACTCAGGAACATTTACTGTTGACTTGGTCAGGAACTCCCGTGTAGAATTGGCCTTGTGTTTTAGGTTATTGTCCTGCTGAAAGGTTAATCCGTCAGTGTCTGATGGAAAAATAGACTGATCCAGGTTTTCCTATAGGATTATGCCTGTGCTTATAGCTGTATTCCGTTTATTTGTATCCAAAAAATCTCCCTAGTCCATGTCGATGACAAGCATACCCATAACATGATGCAGCCACCACAATGCTTGAAAATATGAAGTGGTACTGAGTGATGAGTTCGGGTAAAGAGATGGGGTAATCATTCAAAAATCATGTGAAACAATTATTATTGAACACTGAATGAGTCCATGCAACTTATTATGCGATTTGTTAAGCTACTTTTTACTCCTGAACTTATTTAGGCTTGCCATAACAAAGAGGTTGAATATTTTATTGATGCAAGACTTTATATTTTTCATTAATTTCTTTAAAAATCAAAATTCCACTTTGACATTATGGGATATTGTGTGTAGATCAGTGACACAAAATCTCAATTGAATACATTAATAATACATTAATACACAACAAAATGTGGGAAAATGTGAGTGAATACTTTCTGAAGGCACTGTATTTATTATGTTAAATGTGTCATGTATAGTGTCTAAATACATTTTCCACCTCTGGGATATTAAAGTTAATCTTATCCTATCCTACATTCCCTGGCATATTCACACACACGCTGGCATGCATAGATTACTGGTACATATGCTGGCACACACATACAGTATTACCCACGTACACAGATTACATTGCACAGATACAGTATGCGTGACCACACACACTGCTCGCATAGACGAGCATAGCAAAGCATGCTCTGACTGCGTGTGTGAATGTGATTGTCATCATCGCGGAGACCAAGCTGTATCTGAGTTCACACAGAGTTGCCTGTGATGAAAGTTGTTTCGTGACAGCTCGCAAGGCACTGGTTGTACATATTTGAAGCGTAACTGACGCATTCTTTCTAACTCTCTCTCTCGCTATCTCTCTCGCTCTCTTTCCTTGTGTATCGTTGTTGCTGTATCATTCTTACGCCGTATTAACTGTTGAGACAATACCGTTTTTCAGAATCTGAATCGCGCTCTCCCTCCACAGCAACAGGAGCAGGACCCCACCAACCTGTACATCTCCAACCTGCCGGTGTCCATGGATGAGCAGGAGCTGGAGAACATGCTGAAGCCCTTCGGTCACGTCATCTCCACGCGGATACTGAGGGACGCCAACGGGGTCAGCAGAGGGGTCGGCTTCGCCAGGTATACCTGCTTGGAGCACACGCACTCCGTTGACAAGTGTTTTGAAGCCTGAAGGGTAGTGCCTGCCTGCGGCCTGTGGGTTTGGATGCGTGTGGGAGAGCGAAAAAGACACACGCATACACACGCTGCACATACTTTTGTTTGCACATCATCCGGCCGTTTGAGGCTATACTTTCCCCCTGTAAAACTTGAGAGTTGACCCTGCTATCCCTTCAAAGTCGTTTACGTCCTCCTCATCCTCCACACTGCTCTCACCCCCCCCCCAACACAACACAACAACACTCCTGGCTTGTTTACTCAGAGGAAGGTGTTGATGAGAACAATGACACCATCTTGCAGGGATTTCTCTTATTCAGCCCGTGCTGCAGTCCCCTCCTATTCCCCACTCTATTACAGCGGGTTACAGAAGGACAGGCAGGCAGACTCCGACAGACTAACGTGGACATATACACGCACGAACGTACACACACGGCTGTCACAGGCCACCTGTTCAAATGGGGGAGAAACAAAAACCGAAAGAGAAAGGCGAGGGTGTGTCCAAAATGGTACCCTACCACCTATATAGTTGATATATTCCCTGGGCTCTGGTCTGAAGCAGTGCACTAAATAGTCCCATACGGCCCCATCCATTTGAGACTCATTGGGTGTTGAGATAGAAGGCCCCAGCCTCTAGTCCACAGATGTTGAGGGACAGAGGGGCATTAGAGAGAGTAAACCTTGCTAAGTGTTTCTGCACTCCTCCATTACTGTTATCAGAGCCCATTACTGGGGGCTTCGCCGCTAATCACTGTGGACAAGACCACCTGATGTCTTTAACCATCATGCATTGCTCCCTGCTTCACGCAGAGCAGCCAGGAAGAGGATGGGTGGCTGTCGGGAGCTCATCTGACCTCAAAGAGATAAGGGGGTGGGGGGGAGAGAGAGGGAGATGAGAGAAAGAATGAGAAAAGGGTAGAAAAGAGAGAGAGAGAGAGAGAGAGAACAGGTTTTAAGAGGGAGGGAGAAAGCGAACAGAGAGAGTTCGAGAAAGAAAGAGTAGTTGTCAGTCTGGGTCTGATCCAATTGCTCACAAGAGGGATACATTTTCCCAATTACAAATCAACCACTAGTTTCACTTGTGACAGAAGTTCGATACCATATTGCATACAGAATAAAATCAATTCAAGTCCACACAGTGCCTATGGTAGGGCGATGGGTTGACTTAGAATTGCGTTAAAGAGAGAGGTTACCTCTGCTCTATGCAGGTTCTTTCCTCTCATCTGGGGCCTCTCTATCATTGTGAATACAAGAGGGAGGGGCCCGAACTGAGAGTGTGTAATTGTGTTAATATGTGTGTCTGGGACGTGTGCGCTCCATTTGGATCACTGGCAGCAGCGGTAGGTGAATGTGTGCATGGCAGGCCGTTCAAGGCCAGTCACTCTGAAAAGGGCTCCGTTGACTCATACTGCCACAATGAGACAGAGGGACCTGATCCACTTACACTACAGGACCCAGTGCCAGAGAGAGAGCGAGGGGGGAGGGTAACAGGGGTGAAGACAGATGAGAAAGATGGAGAGTAAAAAAAATAGGTAAGGGGGGGAGAGATGGATAACAGAAATAAATGGATGAAGCATGTGAAAAATATGGGGGGTAAAAAGAGGTAGATGGGTATGGAAAAGGGGGTGAAAGAAAAGGGAGAGAGAAAGGAAGGATGGAACAGAAAAAGAGAAGTACGAGAGCAAGACAGAAAGTAAAGAATGGCGGATGATAGCGGGGAAGGGGAAGCTAGTAAGTTATATAGAGTGAGAGATGGATCATAGACCCCTTCCTGGTACGTACATATTTAGTTGATCAGTGGTCTGAGGGAGGCGAGGGTTTAATACGATCTTACTTTGTTCTCTGTAAATGAGATGAGTCACAGTTGCACTGTGTGACTCCACTCCCTTTGTAACGCCACCCTTCCTGTTCCATGACACACGGACAGTCCTCTCTCTCTCCAGTCTCTCATGTCCCATTACTGCTCACTCCACTCACTTTCCTCAATTAGCCCAGGAGAATTTGGATATCACTGTAAATCACGGGTGTACTTCCTCAATTAGCCTCGTCATAAAATGACTCAGCCACATGCTGTAAGCTCTCAGCCGTGAGCCAAGGGAAACAATATGTGTCGTCATAGGACCTCGAATCTAAATTGGTTCAACATAGAAAATGTTCCATGCATACTTAAACATATTACATGTAGTATATGTTTTGTTTTAGGTACTCAATATTTGTAATAGTTGTATTCGGCTACGGCACTTGAGTAGGCTATACAGTGCATTGGGAAAGTATTCAGACCCCTTCCCTTTGTCCACAGTTTATGTTACAGCCTTATTCTAAAATGTATTAAATAAAATAAAATAACAATCGATACAAAATATATTTTTTTACATTTTCTTTTTTTAAAGATGCCTTATTTACACAAGTATTCAGACCCTTTGCTATGAGACTTGAAATTGAGCTCAGGTGCATCCTGTTTCCATTGATAATCCTTGAGATGTTTCTATAACTTGGAGTCCACCTGTGGTAAATTAATTTGTTTGGGCATGATTTGTAAAGGCACATACTGGTCTATAAAAAGGTTCCACCGTTGACAGTGCATGTCAGAGCAAAAACCAAGACATGTGGTCAAAGGAATTGTCTGTAGAGCTCCGAGACAGGATTGTGTCAAGGTACAGATCTGGAGAAGGATACCAACAGCATTAAAGGTCCCCAAGAACACCGTGTCCTCCATCCTTCTTAAATGGAAGAAGTTTGTAACCACCAAGACTCTTCCTACAGCTGGCTGCCCAGCCAAACTGAGTAATAGGGGGAGAAGGACCTTGGTCAAGGAGGTGACCAAGAACCCGGTGGTCACTCTTACAGAGCTCCAGAATTCCTCTGTGGAGAAGGGAGAACCTTCCAGAAGAACAAACTTCTCTGCAGCTTCAACCAATCAGGCCTTTATGGTAGAGTTGCCAGACGGAAGCCACTCCTCAGTAAAATACTTTTGCCAAATGGAACCTAAAGGACACTTAGACCATGAGACACAAGATTCTCTGGTCTCTGAATGGACCTTGAGTGGCCCAGCCAAAGCCCAGACTTGAACCCGATCGAACATCTCTGGAGAGACCTGAAAATAGCTGTGCAGCAACGCTCCCCATCCAACCTGACAGCATGAGTGGATCTGCAGAGAAGAATGGGAGAAACTGCCCAAATATAGGTGTGCCAAGCTTGTAGCATCATAACCAAGAAGACTCAATGCTGTAATCGCTGCCAAAGGTGTTCAACAAAGTACTGAGTAAAGGGTCTGAATACTTATGTAAATGTGATATTCAAGTTTTTAAGTTAGAGTACATTTGCAAACATTTCTATAAACCTGTTATTGCTTTGTCATTATGGGGTATTGTGTGTAGATTGATAACGGGGGAAAAAACGATTTAATCCATTTTAGACTAAGGCTGTAATGTAACACAGTGTGGAATAAGGCAAGGGGTCTGAATACTTTCCGAATGCACTGTATACTGCCTGGTTAACGTGTTATGACATGTGACGCAACAACAATGTATGCCCTCACTACACTTCTGGATAAGAGCGTCTGCTAAGTGACTCAAATGTCAAATGTAGATGAGAAAGGACTGTATTGTATGTTTTATAGCAGGTTTTGTGTGTTCATCATGTGTAATGCTCCCAGTTGTATTAATTTAGCCATGTCCTTTTCTTTTTGCTACAGGATGGAGTCCACGGAGAAATGTGAAGTGGTGATACAGCATTTCAATGGGAAATACCTGAAAACCCCACCAGGCATTCCAGGTAAGAAGACTTCCCTCTCTGCTTAAACATTCCTCTCACATCCTTCCCCCTGCAAACCACCCATTTTTAACAGAGAAACCCACTCTCCCTACCTCCAAAACCCTCTGTTCACAATTCAGTAATGTTAATTTCAACTTTCCTCTCCTTGATAGATTGTGTACAATTGCACTTCTGACACCCGACGCGGAGCGTTGTCGCTAGCTCTCTCGCTAGCTCTCTCTCGCTAGCTCTCTCGCTAGCTCTCTCACTAGCTCTCTCACTAGCTCTCTCCTCCCATTCAAAAAAAAAAAAAAAAAAAAAAAAAAAGGGCCTGCCTGGCTATCGCTGACTGTTTGACTCAGGAGCTTCTAGGGAAGCCGAAGCGCTCTTAATATTCACGCTGCGGGTCTCTCTGCTGCTCCGAAATCCACTTAAGAGCTGCCTTTCCTGCAGCCAACCTGCCAACGGGACCCAGAGAGAGGGAGTGAGCAAGAAAGGAGAAGGAATGCAAGAGTGGGCTGCCTCAGCAGTTTTCAGGCCAGGTGCAGTGGTGCACTAAGGACCCCTATTCATTTCAAAAGGGAGCTGAGTGCAAGAGGGTTTCCACAGGGACACAACATGGATTGCCCTTAGAATATAGTCCCTTACAGTACTGTCCCCATTTTTTCAATTGCCTGTAATCCACTGAGCCCACTGCATAGGCTATCCCACTATCCGTTAAAGGCATGGGCGTATATTGGGCTGGGATGTAATGGGGAAACCTTTTTAAAGTGATAATAGCACACTGACCTTCCCCTTTAAGTGTCCCCTCCCAGGTGCTTGGGGGGAAGCTATTATGGTTTATAGATTCTAAGGAAAAGTGCCAACGGACTGATTTCTAGCTGATCGCTGAAAATCTTGTCTTTGTATGTCATAAAACGTAATTATCATTCTGCCCCTGAGCAAAGTACTGTTCCCTGATTCAGAGGGGTTGGGTTAAATGCTGAAGACACATTTCAGTTGAACACATTCAGTTGGACAACTGACTATAGTCAGTGCCTCTCTGTGTATAGAGATTGGAATGTACTGTCTTTTTCTATCAAAACCCTGCCCACGTTGACACTGTCTGCCAAACGGAGATCCCTCAACAACATGCTTCTAAACATCAAACTCAAATGTTCTAGCTGCAGGTCCCCAGAGAACAGAGCTCAGAGCGCCTGGCCTCTTTTGTGAGGCAAAGCAGATCCTCCTCCTCAGGGCTGTGAAGGCCACAGCACTAGCGTAGCGTAGCGTGGTGTTCTGTTCTGTGCGGCCACAGCGAAGCGCAGCCTAGCGGTTTTATAAAAGCCACAGCACTAGCGTAGCCTAGCGATAGCGTAGCCTAGCGATAGCGTGTTGTGAAGGCCACAGTGTACCTTTTTGTAACTGTTGTGTCGTGGTGCTGCTAGTATTTCCCCTGAGCCTGTTGCTATTCAGGGCAGCCTCTGCATCCATCCTGTTCTGACAGCTCAGGGGCTCCCCCCGGTGCCCCTCAACACATGCTCAGCATGCTAGCCTAGTGTGTGTGTGTGTTTGTGTCAGACGGACGTGACTAGCCTTCTCACACTGTACCCAAGACAGACACTCACACACGTACGCACTCGCCCACCCATGCGCGTGCACACACACACACACAAAACCCCTCATCCTGACCCGAAGGTGCAGTGTCAGCATGTGCATAATGCTAATGACCTCCTTTTGCTTTTATATCACCATTTAAAACAACCCAGAAACGCAATGTACACATTCCTCTCTCAATGTCCTCAGCTTGCTAGAGTTCCCTCTGGCCGACATTTTGACAAGCCTCTGAATTGCCTGCTTGGCCACTCCATCATATTTAGCCAGATAGAGAGATGGGGCACGGGCTCCGCCACCAGTTATGGCTTTTCTACTCAGGTGTGTCCAGTTGCTGTGCGAGGATATAGAATTGTCACCCAGTGTCCCATAGGAGGAAGTAAATATCCGGAAGTCAGCTACAGATCATCAGTTAATGTCAAGGTGCGTAGGGAAATAAGCAGGTTGCCATATGGGCAGGAAGTCCGTGATTCCAAGATGAGGCGAGTACAGAGCTGGAGATGTGTGGTGCAGACGCAGGGAATGACATTGCACAAATGAAATGCAGAAGGAGGTCATATACTGTACATTAAGTTGTACAGTTACCATATAGGAAAACAAAGCAAATGTTACCCAACTACACAGTAACTACACTAGTTACTAAATATTTTCAAACAAAGTGACGTTAGCTCGTTTAATTTCAATTCAATAAGGTGACACTAAACTTTTAGCGTACTGATGAATTTATTTTCCTATGTGTTGCTAAAGCCTGTGTGTGAGATGAGATGTGGATTGAAGCAGTCAGCTCTCCCCTTGTTTGATCCAGAGACATGATCAATCGCTCCGAATGGGGACCACAGCTGTTTAGGTATTCTGTGCAATGCGGCAGTCAACGCTCCCGCCTGCGCCCGTTCAACTCAACTCAAACACGCGCACACACACACACACGCTCGCAGGAGAGAGAGTTTATGAAAACAACACCCATGTTTTGCAGTGTCTGTTTAGTGTAAACAAAAGTACATTTTTTGAATTGTCGCTAAAGTTGTAGAACATAGTGAGAGTGAGACCCAATATACAGTTGAAGTCGGAAGTTTACATACACTGAGGTTGGAGTCATTAAAACTAGTTTTTCAACCACAAATTTTTTGTTAACAAACTGTCGTTTTGGCAAGACAGTTAGGACATCTACTTTGTTCATGACACAAGTAATTTTTACAACAATTGTTTACAGACAGATTATTTCACTTATAATTCAATGTATCACAATTCCAGTGGGTCAGAAGTTTGCATACACTAAGTTGACTATGCCTTTAAACAGCTTGGACAATTCCAGAAAATGATGTCCTGGCTTTAGAAGCTTCTGATAGGCTAATTGACATCATTTGAGTCAATTGGAGGTGTACCTGTGGATGTATTTTAAGGCCTACCTTCAAACTAAGTGCCTCTTTGCTTGACATCATGGGAAAATCAAAAGAAATCAGCCAAGACCTCAGAAAACAAATTGTAGACCTCATCCTTGGGAGCAATTTCCAAACACCTGAAGGTACCACATTCATCTGTACAAACAATAGTACGCAAGTATAAAAACCATGGGACCACGCAGCCATCATACCACTCAGGAAGGAGATGCGTCCTATCTCCTAGAGATGAACGTACTTTGGTGCGAAAAGTGCAAATCAATCCCGGAACAACAGCAAAGGACATTGTGAAGATGCTGGAGGAAACAGGTAAGAAGGTATCTACATTCACAGTAAAACGAGTCCTATATTGACATAACCTGAAAGGCCACTCAGCAAGGAAGAATCCACTGCTCTAAAACCGCCATAAATCCAGACTATGGTTTTCAACTGCACATGGGGACAAAGATTGTACTTTTTGGAGAAATGTCCTCTGGTCTGATGAAACAAAAATAGAACTGTTTGGCCATAATGGCCATTGTTATGTTTGGAGGAAAAAGGGGATGCTTGCAAGCCGAAGAACACCATCCCAACCATGAAGCACGGGGGTGGCAGCATCATGTTGTGGGGGTGCTTTGCTGCAGGAGGGCCTGGTGCCCTTAATGAGGGAGACAAATGATGTGAAAGCAACATATTGAAGCAACATCAATACATCAGTCAGGAAGTTCAAATTTGGTCGCAAATGGGTCTTCCAATTAAACAATGACCCCAAGCATACTTCCAAAGCTGTGGCAAAATGGCTTAAGAACAACAAAGTCAAGGTATTGGAGTGGCCATCACAAAGCCCTGACCTCAATCCTATAGAAAATTTCTGGGCAGAACGGAAAAAGCGTGTGCGAGCAAAGAGGCCTACAAACCTGACTCAGTTACACCAGCTCTGTCAGGAGCTACACCCAACTAATTGTGGGAAGCTTTGTGGAAGGCTACCCGAAACATTTGACGCACATTAAACAATTTAAAGGCAATGCTACCAAATACTAAACTTATGTAAACTTCTGACCTACTTGGAATTTGATGAAAGAGATAAAAAGCTGAAATAAATCATTCAATCTACTATTATTCTGACATTTCACATTCTTAAAATAAAGTGGCGTGGAGTTTAAATGTATTTGGCAAGGGTGTATGTAAACTTCCGACTTCAACTGTAGATGCATTGTGATTTACGGGGGTGAACAAGAGCATTTGGAAAGCCAAAGGCAGAGCAGATAAAAATGATTTCATCCTCCTGGCGGTGTGAGCCTAGCCAATTAGGTCCTTCTCATTCTCATGCAATGCATTCAAACGGCTTATCATGGACACCCGTTTCAAAATGAAGATGCATTACCCCGTGTTCCATTCTGGCAGGTGGACCGATCTCATACTGCTCATCTCATGTCAGCAAGACGAATGAACTGACTAGATTAAAAATACAATACTACTTCAACCTATTGTTGCTCTTTGTTCTTGGAATTGGAGTGTCGTAGGGAACAGTCAAATGACAGCTTGCTTTGCTTGATCAGCACAGTGAGGGTGTTTCCAGATTTATTTTGGGAATTAAAGAAGAATAAGGGTTTGCTAAGACTCACATTGCTGGGTGATAACTTCAGTAATCACATGGATACAGACAAACCAAGATCAGGTCCAGACTGATTAGAAATCTCCTTTTATCCCTTCATCCTTTATCTCCCTTTGTTCTAGTCTTTTCGTAGAGCCAACATGGTTTGCACGGTTGCAAGTCAGCTCCAATTGCCTAATAGAAGCTCTATAAATTATGGAAATCACATCAGGAAGTGGTGATGGTCCTGGGAGACAGAACCCAAACGGAAACATGCAAAATGTACTTGCCCTTTCCTGCTCCTCTTTCTCACAGTCCTTTTCCATCCCCTCTGCCTGTTTTCATTATTCCTCTGCAAACCACAGTGTCTCCCAGGCTCTTTCTTGGATGTATCTCTCTATGTATCTTTTATTCCAAACAACTGACGACTAAAGCCGTGTTCCTCCCGACGACTGCAGGCAGCAGTGCTTTCCCATGTTAAACATATCCACATATGAATGTGGTTGCATTTGGAAAATCCTTTCCTACTCCCCAATTTTCTCTGATTTACTTCCCTTGTTCGTGAGGGATTCCGATGACACCCAGGCCTTTGGTTTGGTGAAGCCTCCATACCCACCCGCCCACCACAGACCCACCAGATGCCAGAGAACCAGGGGCCGTCCCTGGCAAGCCTCCCTCTCCTCCCTCTCCCAAAGCTCAACCAGTGCCAATAGGCAGTCAGAATGTTGGCCCGGTGTTGGCCGAACTACAAATCCCATCATTCTTAGCAGAACAATGAGGCCTGGCCCACCGGGGCTGCAGGCAAAGCTCCCTCCCAAGCCGTCCGACCAGCCACAGCCAAGGTGCTCTGATGCCAAGATATAGCAGAGACAGCGCACAGTATTAAACATCCCTCGCTGAATTCAGGGATGTCCCAAATCACTTGGTAAGTCATAAAAGCCCTTCTGAAACTGTCAGTCATACTTGAGTAATCCATGTTAATTTCTCAGATCCCCCCCACACTCCCCTGGCTAATAAGCGGCCTGTCTGATGTCCAATTTTCTCTTCCGGCGATAGATTGTACTTAACACGTTACAGAGCTGAGCAGGATGGAGGTTTGTGCTTCTGGATTGCAAAGCAGTGTCAGACAATCTAAGTGGTGTACATAAGCACATGTTTGATGTATGTGGGATGTAGGTTGATCTGGCATTGATCTGCACTTAGTTTTTTAATGAAACTCAATTTTATCGTGTATTGTGTATTTTTCTATCATTATCCTTTATTTTTGAACCAATATAAACTAGATTTTTATGTTTCTCAGTCGTGATTGCATTATTTCACGGCAACACTATCATCATTTCTGATATGCATAGCAATGGATAAGAATTATCCTCCATGGTCCTTTAAGAGTGTGGAAATACACTTTTGAGAAAGATATTGCATCTTAATGGAATCTGTTCCCGTAGGGTAAACCCTCTGGCTTGCCTGCATGTCTCACCATTAAACCAGGGAGACACAGGAAGTTATTCAAATCCCCAGTAAATCACAGATTCTCTACGAAGGATACATTCCCCCCCGACGTGCACTTTCTCATTAGACTCTTATCTCACCCACAGACAATCGTCTGGATTTGTCACGCTTTGTTTGTTTTGCCACTGAACTATATCAATCCCCGGCACCGCGCGCATAGCCGATGGTGAGGAAGAATCTCTCTCTCTGGCACTGTCGCAAAGCTATGAAATGTGTTCAGCGACTGCACTACGGCAATAATAATAGTCCTCGAAATTTGGTTAAAGGAGAGAGGGATGCTTTAGCTCTGAGGGGTTTTAGGCATGTGTGGTAATGATGGACTTTGTTCTCCCCTCATCCAAGTCTAATGTGGAGAGAGAGAAACGGAGGGAGAGAAAAGAGCGATGGACAAAGAGGAAAGGAGGGAGTGGGAGGTAGAAAGAAAGAAAGAGAGAGAGAGGCGTGTACAGATCAAGATAGAAATAGAGGGCGAGAGACAGAGGACAGAAAAGGAGCATAAAGAGAGAGAGAGAGACAACCCAGAGTTTAGAATCCTTCCAGCCAGCCCAAAAGTTTAGGGGCCTTTTCTCTGCCTGTGGAGATCAAAGGATGACCTTGGTTGTGAGATGGTCTCCTGGACATGACCCTGCTCAACCCACCCCAGCTGTTCCCTGGATTGATCTCACTCCTCTCTCATCCTCTCTCATCCACCCTCCCCTCCTCACATTATAGACATTCCTTCTCCTCATCCCTCCCTACTCAGCTTGTTTTTGGATGCAGTTCTATGCACACAATATTATTGTTGGAGCCAAATGCCCGTTTCGGGATTTATGTGAAATTCACTGTTTCTGCCCCAATAGAAATTAAAGCCAGTTTGTGTATAATAATTATTTTATTATAAGCTAAACTGAAAACCCTTCAGCTTATTTGGAATGATGGCAATATGTTTGCAAACTGTAGTAACAGTATCAGCATACAGTTTAAGCATAATGTTTCCATATTTGGCTAGATTTGTGAGATGCACATTAATCATGGAACACCACCGCTCTGGACATGAAGAATTATTCAAAAGTTTGAACCCAGGGACCTACTGTTACGGTTTGTTGACAATGAACCCTAATTATGTTGAGCTGCTCCATAGTTAGGTCACAGGACTCATAGCCCGGGGCCACGGCCTGTCTTGCAGACTGAAGATTTGAGATTGCTGAGGAGGGTAGTATGGCCTTGGCATCTGTGATAATTTTGCTATTCTGGATACGTGCATTCCATGGCTCAGTACTCTACTCCCCTCCGCCTCCCACTAGCCATCCATTTTGTTAGGTCAGGGAGTTTGATGAAGAGCTTTTTCTGAAACTCATATGTGTGCGTTGAAGATACGGTAGTTAGTATTCACCCCCTCAACTGTGGAGCACCATCATCGCACTATTTGAACAGACGTATAGCCTAACGAATATGCCATTATATAGTGACAAATAAGAAATATCTCCTACACTAACACATTTTTCAACTTATGTTACACACAACTACAATGGTGAAATGTCACTATTTTGACGCATTCGAATGAGACCATGTTGGCTTAAAATTAGTATATATTGGGAAGTAGACAAATATAACTTGGCTGACACAGCTTGCTCCGCACTGACCTTTAGGCTGCTTGTTTGTGTCTAATGTCTGTATGTCCCACATCCTGTGTGGTGGGAAAACTTGGGCATCTGTTCCGGCTCCCGACCGAATGTCATTGTCACCGTCGTCCGCCACCCCAGTTTGTCCCAGGACACCTATGACAGAGAGATTAAACCTGACAGTGGCCCGAAATAGAGCTGGTCTGCCATTAGAGCTGGAAACGGGGTGTGTGGGAACACACAGAGGTCACGCTTACAGGTATTTTTGGAAATGCTACCGGACCTCTCACACGCACACACACACACACACACACTCACAGGACATCCGATGGACAAACAGACACACACACACACACACACACACACACACACACACACACACACACACACACACACACACACTCACAGGACCTCCGATGGACAAACAGACACAGACACACACTCACAGGACCTCCGATGGACAAACAGACACACGCACACACTGGACTATGGATGGTCATTCATCCTGATCCAACAGCGGTCATCTTCTATGTCCCCCTTTTCCCCTAGACTTCCTTTGGGAGAAACATTGCATGGCAATATTTCTCCTTTCTCACATGGGTCTTTGGCAAGTCTATTTATTTTAGTGCCTGCTGGCTGGCATTTCTGAGATGAAGGACAGTGGAAACTAGCCTTGGTCGGTATACCGTATATACTGTATAACGGGGTATATGGAAATAGCCACGGGATGGTTTTTCAGTACCGTTGAAACTATTTCTTTGATGTATAATATTTCAAATCGAATGTAATTTTATTTGTCACGTGCTGAATACAACAGGTGCAGACCTTACCGTGAAATGCTTACTTACAAGCCCTTCACCAGCAATGCAGTTCCAAGAACATATTTATTAAATAAACTGAAGTAAAAAATAAAAAGTAACACAATAAAATGACATAACAATAACGAGGGTATATACAGGGGATACCGAGTCAGTGTGTGGGGGTACAGGTTATTCGAGGCAGTTTGTACATGTAGGTAGGGGTGAAGCGACTATGCATAGATAATAAACAGCGAGTAGCAGCAGTCTAAAAACAAAAGGGATGGTGGGGTCAATGTAAATAGTCCAGGTGGCCATTTGATTAATTGTTCAGCAGTCTTATGGCTTGGGGGTAGAAGCTGTTAAGTAGCCTTTTGGACCTAGACTTGGCGCTCCGGTATCACTTGCCGTGCGGTAGCAGTGAGAACAGTCCATCCTCTGACACCGCCTAGTATATAGGTCCTGGATGGCAGGAAGCTTGGCCCCAGTGATGTATTGGGCCGTACGCACTACCCACTGTAGCAGCTTACGTCGAGCAGTTGCCAAACCAGGCGATGATGCAACCGGTTAGGATGCTCTCGATGGTGCAGCTGTAGAACTTTTTAAGGACCTGGGGACCCATGCCAAATAATTTCAGTCTCCTGAGGGAGAAAATGTGTTGTGCCGTCCTCACGAGTGCCTTGGTGTATTTGGACCCTGATAGTTTTATGGTGATGTGGACACCAAGGAGCTTGAAACCCTTGACACGAATCGACGGGGCTGTAATGGGGGCCTGTTCGTCCCTCCTTTTCTTGTAGTCCACAATAATCTCCTTTGTCTTGCTCACATTGAGGGAGAGGTTGTTCTCCTGGCACCACCCTGCCAGGTCTCTGACATCCTCACTATAGGCTGTTTCATCGTTGTTGGTGATCAGGCCTACCACTGTTGTGTTGTCAGCAAACTTAATGATGGTGTTGGAGTCGTGCTTACCCACGCAGTCATGGGTGAACAGGGAGTACAGGAGAGGACTAAGCACACACCCCTGAGGGGCCACACTGTTGAGGATCAACGTAGCAAATGTGTTGTTGCCTAACCTTACCACCTGGGGGCGGCCCGTCAAGATGTGCAGGATACAGTTGCAGAGGGAGGTGTTTAGTCCCAGGATCCTTAGCTTAGTGATGAGCTTTGTGGGCCCTATGGTGTTGAATGCTGAGCTGTAGGCAATGAACAACATTCTCACATAGGTGTTCCTTTTGTCTAGGTAGGAAAGGGCAGTGTGGAGTGCGACTGAGATTGTGTCATCTGTAGATATATTGGGTGGTATGCGAATTGGAGTGGGTCTAGGGTTTCCGGGATGATGGTGTTGATGTGAGCCATTGATCAGCCTTTCAAAGGACTTCACGGCTAACAACGTGAGTGCTACGGGGCGGTAGTCATTTAGGCAAGTTACCTTCGCATTCTTGGGCACAGGGACAATGGTGGTCTGCTTGAAACGTGGGTATTACAGACTCAGTAAGGGAGAGATTGCCAATGTCAGTGAAGACACTTGCCAGTTGTTCCGCGCATGCTCTGAGTACATGCACTGGTAATCCGTCTGGCCCCGCGCCCTTGTGAATGTTGACCTGTTAAAGGTCTTGCTCACATCGGCCATGGAGAGTGTGATCACATAGTCATCCGGAACAGTTGGTGCTCTCATGCATGCTTCAGTGTTGCTTGCCTTGAAGGGAGCATAAAAGGCATTTAGCTCGTCTGGTAGGCTCACGTCACTGACGTCACTCGCGGCTGTGTTTCCCTTTGTAGTCCAAAATAGTTGGCAAGGCCTGCCACATCCGACGAGTGTAAGAGCCGGTGTAGTAGGATTCAATCTTAGTCCTGTATTTACTCTTTGCCTGTTTGATGTTTTGTCTGAGGGCATGGAAGGATTTCTTATAAGCATCCGGATTAGTCTTCCACTCTTTTAAAGCGGCAGCTCTAGCCTTTAGTTCGATGCTGTCGAGCCACTGGTACTTCCTGCTTTAGTTTTTGCTTGTAAGTAGGAATCAGGAGGATAGAATTATGGTCAGATTTTCCAAATGGAGGGCGAGGGAGAGCTTTGTATGCGTCTGTGTGTGTGGAGTAAAGGTGGTCTCGAGTTTTTTTTTCCTCTGGTTGCACATGTGACATGCTGAAATGAGAAAGAAATGAAATGAGGTTAAACGGATTTAAGTTTGCCTGCATTAAAGTCCCCGACCACTAGGAGCGCCACTTCTGGTTGAATATGTTCTTGTTTGCTTATGGCCTTATACAGCTCGTTGAGTGCGGTCTTAGTGCCACTATGGGTTTGTGGTGGTAAATAGACGGCTACAAATAATATAGATGAGAACTCTCTTGATACATAGTGTAGTCTACAGTTTATCATGAGGTACTCTACCTCAGGCGAACAATACCTTGACTTCTTTAATATTAGACATCGCGCACCAGCTGTTATTACCAGACATAGCTACTCTTTCCTGCCAATGCACAGAAAACCCAGCCAGCTCTATATTATCCGTGTCATCGTTCAGCCACGACTCGGTGAAACATAAGTTAATATTTCAGTTTTAAATGTCCCGTTGTTAGGACAGTCTTGATGATCTACAGTCAAGTTTGTTTTCCAGGGAATGCACGTTGGCCATTACAACCAATGGTAATTTGCGATTTACTCAATCGCCTACGAATCCTAACAAGGCACCCCGACCTTCTCCCTCTGTATCTCTGCCTTTTCTTCACGCAAATGACAGGGATTTGTCCCTAGTCTCCGGAGAGCAGCATATCCTTTGTGTCATTAAAGAACAAATATTTGTCAGTTCGAGGTGAGTAATCGCTGTTCAAATGTCCAGAAGCTCTTTTCGGGCATGAGAGATGGTAGTAGCAAATTCTTATTTTACAATGACGTGCTACCCCGGCTAAACCCTAACCTGGACGATGCTGGGCCAATTGTACGTCGCTCTATGGGACTCCCAATCACGGCCGGTTGTGATACAGCCCGGGATTGAACCAGAGTCTTTAGTGACGCCTTTAGCACTGAGATGCAGTGCCTTAGACCACTGTGCAATAGACTTGTGCAGTACATTAGGAGATAAAGAAGATTGCGTTCCTCATTTCACCGGTCACATGGTGTTTGTTTACAAGCACACAACAACAAGAGTCACTCACTGTTGTGCACGACAGTTGATTCACAACAACATGTTTGCCAGCTAGACATCTTATCATTATTAAGTTAGCCATCTTAAAATGTGCTAAATGCTCTGCAGTTGTGCATTTGGTTTGCTAATTTAGTAGCTAGTTAGCTATCTAGCTAAGTGCTTAACTTCTTGCAAAATCAAGATTTGCTTGGTAACAGCAGAGAATCCCCTCCTGGATCAAGATCCTTGCTGTCTCGGATCTCAGAGGCTCAGTGTGGTTTGAAAATAGCTCCCCTTGTGTTCACTGCCAGTATTACCGAATATCCCGGGATGTTACAAGGTCGGTATGAAGGTATGATAATCTGGATACTGCCCAAGCCTAGTGGAAATACACCTGCATCAGACCTCATCTTATCCCTCACTTTCTCTGGCTCTTTTTTTTTTACTACCCTTTCTCTTACAGCTCATTGTCTCGCTCTTTCCTACACACACACAGACAGATACAGACATAGACCCCCCCTCCCCCATTTTATGAGTCCATTGCTTTGATTACCTCCAGCCTGGACCTGAGATTGTCTCACGGAGAAAGGCTTGACTGTGGACTGCAGTGGGACAGTAATTGCCAGAGCCTTCCTCTGTTCTGTTCGGCATTCCACGTCTGGGCGGAAAATATGAAGCTGTGGTGTCTGGGGCCACCCCTGCAGCTCTCCGCTCCACCGCTCTCCTGGCTGTGGATCTTACACCCGCTGGACACACTAGTAATAGGGGAAACACAACAGTAACTGCCCATGGAGGCAGGCCAGACACTTTAAGACACAGTGCTGTGCCGAGGGAGAATCGGGTTCTGAATCAGGCCTCTGAGAGACTCAAAGTGGCTTACATGCTTGTTTTAGTCTTATCTGATCGATTGAAAAGCAGAGCCATTGTATGTATTGCTTTCTTTACAACAATGGACTGTGTATGTAGGTGGCTCACTGTGTAGGCTTATCGGCGTAGCTGGCTAATTGCCTATACACTGCCCTATTCATGGCTCTTGCTGAATTGTAGAAATAGCAGTAGTGGTTGTGGGCAGAAGCCGTTCAGTATTACTGATAACAGTGATGTAGTTATGATAACAACACCACCTAATTGTTCCATTGAAATGACCTAGTTCATACACATTTATGAATGACCTTATTCAGCAATTCATATCCGTCTTTCAGCCCCAGACATAATCTCGCCGCAAATGTACCCCACGATACATTTTTTTTTTGTTGGAAGGGCACTCGGCCTTCTGCGAGAGGGGGCATGTGGAGTGTATCCAATTTCAGGCTGAAAAGCAAATGGCGTTGGAGATCAAGGAATATACAGCACATTTTTAAGTAGAGTGGCTAATGATTCTGTTGGCTCCCTGTGAGCCCAGGGCTGCGTTTTCTCTCTAAAGCTGCTAAATGTTGCTGTTAATACCCGCGCTATCACCACTATCACCTCTCGATCTGAAGCTTTGCCAATGGTCCGGCATAAATGGGGGTCTGGGGTTCCTTATAAAGGAATTCTATTTTTATGTGGTTGAAATTAGGACCTAGAAAGATAAGAACATTCTCCGTGTTTTCCTACAGCTGGGCGTTTGATTGGAGGATGCACAACCACTGCAGTTACATTGAAATGCCTTTTTAAGATGCTTTAAAAAAATACCTTTTGGCATACAGTAGTATAAAGCATAAAGTATGTACTGAAATGTGAATACTTTCTCAGGATCAACAGCTTCTTAAAGCCCTAATTAGGCTGTATTACATTATGTAGGTTATAACCGTGGTAAAGCTGCTATTGGCCACCCTGTTTTAGCATCTTATTACCACCACAGTAACTGATGAGGACCCGGTCACCCAAAGTTTCCGTATTGAAGTTTGGCTGTGCAATTTACATTTTGACATTGAAATTCTACACAGTCATCCTAACCTGTGTAGAACAGGCTGATGTGTTGCCTGAAACGGTGAGTAACTCTGGGCAGTCCCTATGTCACCTTTTTCTTTACCCACTCGGCAGCAGACGTTTAAAAAGTACATTTCATGCCATTTAGCCATCTGCTCTGTTCAACTACAACACTCTTCCCCGTCACATAAGCACACACGTTGCTAACACGCTCGCAAAGTCATTTTGAAGTGTGGTAATTGCTTTTGGAAAGCCCCCAAAAAAAAAAGAATAGAATAATTCTTCTGAGTCTGATCGTCAGACAAAGATCAAGTTAACTCGTCCAATAGGCTCATTTGGAAGAAAAGCAACAACACAGGGACTTTGTAGAGACACACAGGATCCAGGGAGTGACGGGTAGAGGGTCCAAATCCCCCCCCTTCTCGCTAGTCGCCATTACAAACAGGCAGGATTAGGCAACTGGACCCCGCTGTGGCTCTGAATGGATCAAAGGGGAAGAGAAGAAGGGCCCTCTCTCCAGTATTATCTAAATAACAGGCCCAGGAATTCAATAAGCGTTTGCTGCCTTCATCATCGCTCCCAATTAAGCTGCAGCATGTGGCAGGCTGGTTGTTGTCGGCGACGGTCGCCGTACCGATTCTCCTGCCCGCTACCTTTTGTGTTCAGCACAGTAGTTCTAGTTGTCAAAATGTTGTGGGACGTTCGTTGCCTGTCACACACACTGAGACACATTTTTTTTAATCAATGTGTTCCCATTGCAAATCTAATTGGAATTCTTCTGTCTCCCCCCACTCATTTCATCTGCCCTTGGACTCGCTGCCTCTCTACGCCCAACTAGGCCCTCCTCTCACACTGAGCAGAGGAGCCTCTGTCCATCACCGCATTGTTAGTGAGGCATGGCTGTATCGATATCTAGACTGTTTCCCCTTGGGTCGGTGCATGGAGGGAGAGAAAAGCTTCTCTCCACCATTGATCTGGGCCCATTAAACGGGGGATGAGAAAAACAAGTGCTTTCATCACGACTGAGACGTTTAGGCAAGGGCTTACTCAAGGTTTTTCTCGTCAGGGCAGCCATTCTGCTGTATTTCTGTTCATCCCGCCTGCCTTTTCCTCGGGGATTCACAGAATGCATACCAGACACGGCCACACACAGACACAATATATATATTTGAAGTGTTTCAAGGGAGTGATGCAGTTGGCTTATGAGCATCGGTCTACCGCGATGGGAGTTTCTGCCACCAGCGTAGGCTACAGAAAAACAATGGGACATCACATTGAGAGAGAGATGAGAGACCGAGAGATTGCGTGTGTGTGTGGGGGGTGATGTATGAGCCTGAGAAAGCAAGAGATGACAGAGAATGTGTAGCCTATGAGAGATGCGGCGAGAGAGAGAATGTGTGAGAAAAAAACCTAGAGAGAGAGGGAGAGCAGTGCACCTGCTGCTGCTGCTTCTATAAACCAGTGGAAAGCTCTTGTCAACAGAGCCTTAATTACAGCCCAGGACACTGCCCCGTTCACACAGTAGAGCACCTACTGGTCCCAGGCCTCCCCCTCCACCACCGGGCACCTCAACCAGCCACTCCTCAGGGCCTGTATTCACAAAGGGAGGAATTCAGACCCGAGTTAAGCATGCGGAAATGGAATGTAATTCCCTTTTTATGCACTTTTCTCATGTAGCGGTATTGTTAGAGAAGGGTAAAGATCGACGTCCAGGCAGGTATTACACTGCCGATATAAAAATAGTAGGAGAGTGTGAGTACTGCTACCAGATACACACACATCAGCAGAAGAGACTGCCTGGAGTGTAGCCTTTTTGCCAGATGAGCCAGAGAGGATGAGACACACCATATTCAATGCATTCGGAAAGTATTCAGACCCCTCACCTTTTTTCACATTTTTTTTAACGTTACAGCCTTATTCTAAAATGGATTAAATAAATAAAAATGTCCTCAATCTACACACAATACCCCATAATTAAATATATTTGCACATAATTTTGTTTAAATAACGGAAATATCTTATTACACAAGTATTCAGACCCTTTGCTATGAGACTTGAAATTGAGCTCAGGTGCATCCTGTTTCCATTGATCACATCCTGTTTCCATTTATCATCCTTGAGATGTTTACAACTTGATTGGAGTCCACCTGTGGTAAATTCAATTGGACATGATTATGAAAGGTGCACACCTGTCTTTATAAGGTTCCACAGTTTACAGTGCATGTCAGAGCAAAAACTAAACCATGAGGTCAAATGATTAGTCCGTAGTCCGAGACAGGATTGTGTAAAGGCACAGATTTTGGGAAGGGTACCAAAACATTTCTGTGGCATTGAAGGTCGCCAAGAACACAGTGTTTTCCATCATTCTTAAATGGAATAAGTTTGGAACCACCAAGACTCTTCCTAGAGCTGGCCGACAGGCCAAACTGAACAATCGTTGGAGAATGGCCTTGGTCAGAGAGGTGACCAAGAGAACCCTATGATCACTCTGACAGAGCACCAGAGTTCCTCTGTGGAAATGGGAGTACCTTCCAGAAGGACAACTATCTCTGCAGCACTCCACCAATTAGGCCTTTATGGTAGAGTGGTCAGATGGAAGCCACTCCTCAAGAAAAGGCACATGATAGCCCCCTTGGAGATTGCCAAAGGCCATCTAAAGGACTCTCAGACCATGAGAAACAAGATTCTCGGGTCTTTTGAAACCAAGATTGAACTCTGGCCTGAATGCCAAGCGTCACATCTGGAGGAAACCAGACACTGCTCATCACCTGGCCAATATCATCCCTATTGGTGGTGGCAGCATCATGCTGTGAGGATGTTTTTCAGCGGCAGGGACTGGGAAACTCGTCAGGATCAAGGGAAAGATGCACAGATCAAAGGACAGAGAGATCATTGATGAAAATATGGTCCAGAGCTCTCAGGACCTCAGACTGGGGTGAAGGTTCACCTTACAACAGGACAATGACCCTAAGCACACAGCCAAGACAATGCAGGAGTGGCTTTGGGACAAGTCTCAATGTCATTTAGTGGCACAGCCAGAGCCCAGACTTGAACCTGTTCAAACATCTCTGGAGAGACCTGAAAATAGCTGTGCAGTGACGCTCCCCATCCAACCTGGCAGAGCTTGAGAGGATCTGCAGATAAGAATGGGAGAAACTCCCCGAATACAGGTGTGCCAAGCTTGTTGCGTCTTGCCCAAGAAGACTCAAGGCTGTAATAGCTGCCAACGGTGCTTCAACAAAGTACTGAGTAAAGGGTTTGAACACTTACAGTATGTAAATGTGATATTTCATTTTTACAGTTTATTTTTACATTTGAAAAAAATTATGTTTTTGCTTCGTCATTATGTGGTTTTGTGTGTACATTGAGGGGGGGGAATGATTAAATCCATTTTTAGAATAAGGTTGTAATGTAACAAAAATTTGGAAATGGTCAAGGGGTCTGAATACTTTCCGAATGCACTGTAACCAAGTCACAGCACAGGGATAACCCAACCAATAATACTTCATACAATAATAATGATGACAGCAACTCGGAGGCAATTTCAAAGAGGCACCAGACAATAAAGAACCCGGTTATCATTAGATGATTTCAAAATATCTGTATTCCTTACACAGAGTGAAAAGGGACTTGGGTACGTTAATGGGCGTGTGTGTGGTTCAAAACAACAACAAAAAAGGCTTTTAAATGTCCCCAAAGTTTCTTAGGCCAATGCACAATAGATCAGTCATCCATACAGTTCCAAAAAGAGAATAGAAAATAATACGCAATATACTCAAAATGCACACTCCCTTTAACAAACATGTCAATACCATTGAATTTAAGGTTCCCAACCACACTGAACACAAAAAACTCCAATTTAAAGCACTAGAGAGGGAACGGGAGTGAGAGAGGGAACGGGAGTGAGACAGAGAGCCAACAGAGGGTCCATCCGATACACTAGTTGGTTTGTTGGTTGAAGCTTTGCAACAATGTTGGCAGTAATCCAGTAAATCTAAGGCAAGAACAGTACCCACAGGTTCCAATCACGAAGTAGAGCGGTAGCACTTGACTTAAAATTTTACAAACTAATCACGCCGAAAACAAACATGACTTCAGCGGCACACGCCGTCAAAACTGCCAACCAAGAGCTCTCACACAGAGACAGAAGTGCCATATTTACTTCCTCCTCCCTGACAGCTGGTGCGCTCTTTTTGGCAGTGCACGGTGAAGGCTCCGTGAAGGATTTCACCACACTCCTTCCCCCCATGCAAAAACAAAGCCTGTAGAAACAGAGCGGATGCAGGCTTTGGCAGGTTAGGACCGAACCAGGGAAGTCCTCATCAGGGTCCTCCAAGAAGAGGCCCTGCAGGCGTTGCATTTGCCTGCAATCCAGCTCTTCTGCCATAGAGTACCAGGGCATGCACTGTCCTGCCTCCAAAAAGACCAAGTAGTTCACCGGGCCCAACTGCTGCGCCACATGGTAAGGACCTTGCCATTACCGTCTGAGGATGGTAGGCCGTGGTCAGCTTGGCAACAACTCCCCAGCAGGTACAGAGCTCTTTGTAGATTCCTGTGGACCTCGTTCAGAGAGAATTTGGTCTGGAATCCTGAATCGAATAAAGATCTCACTTTGCAGAATTATTCTCACTTTGCAGTGGCTTTGCGGATTGGAAATAACCCCACGCAGTGTGTGTAGTGGTCCACTACCACCAATAACAATTAATTCTGGGTCCCCTGGTGGGAGGACAAAGCCCCATGAAGTTAATTCCCAGCATTTCATTCAGATGGTTCACAGTGGTCTGCAGCAGTTTCCCGGGCGGGGCGGCCAATGTCTGGTTTGTATTTCTGGAGGACTTCACACTGCTGTACAAACTTCTTGTTATCGACCCACATGCCTGGCCAGTACACCACTTCCTATACTCTTCGGTGGGTTTTGAAGACTCCAAGATGGCCACTCATGGGGTTGGATCATCTGGTCAGTCAATGTAGAGAGGACATAGACACGGTAATGGGTGCTGTGTGTTCTATCTCCTCTTGAAGTTTTTTGATACACTTTATCCTTTGGGGTGGCAGGTAGCCTAGTGGTTAGAGTGTTGGGCCAGTAACTGAAAGGTTGCTAGATCGAATCCCTGAACTGACCAGGTAAAAATCTGTTGTTCTGCCCCCGAAACAAGGCAGTTAACCCACTGTTCCTAGGCCATCATTGTAAATAAGAATTTGTTCTTAAATGACTTGCCTAGTTGAATAAAGTTTAGAAAAAAGGTAATTCCTGAATTATGCTGAACTTCTCACTGAATCGGCAAGCCTTTCTCAGACAAACTCTTGTGGATCTCCATGATGGTGGCAGCACTCCGCTGTGCACGCCACACACTCATCATCCAGAGGGAAAGAATCATCCAGACACTTTGCGGTGGTGTTGCACAATGGAGGACAGACATTGGAGGCCTCTGTAATCCGAGAGAGGGCATCTGGTACAAAATTCAGTTTTCCTTTACGGTACTCAATGATGAAGTCAAACCTCTGGAGTCTGATAGAACAGCGAATGATACAGCTGTTGGTCTTGCCTGATGCCAGAACCCACTGCAGAGCAGGCTGGTATGTGACAACAGTGATGACCTTCGCCTCCAAGTAGGTGCTCCGTTTCTCCAGAGCCCAGACCACAGTGAAGCACTCCCGTTCAGTCGTTGAATAATTCCTCTCTGCGGGTGCGACTTGCAGAGGCAAGAACCTCTTCTGTTCCAGGTACCAGTTTGTTGAGCCAAGACTGCTCTGAGTCCTGTTTGACTTGCATCTCTGTACACTATTAAAATAGCATTCAGGTTAGGATGTCCAAGCACTGGAGGAGTGATGAGATTGTTGTTGAGTGTTTCAAATGCGCTATGGCATGCAGGAGTCCATTGGAACTCCACCCCCATCTTTTTAAGGTGGTTAAGTGGCACAAACCTGTGGTTCCATTCCCCGGAAGCGCTGAACAGCCTTCAGGGATGTGTGAATTGGAAACCCCTGCACTGCTTCATCTTTGGCTGGATCTGCATGGAAACCTTCTTTAAAATAAAAAAACGTTACCCCTTTTTTCTGCGATGCAGGGCTCAGTGGTGCCACTCAGGAGGCCTGCATGGATACCTTCTGCATTCACCAAGGAACTTGAATTTAGACAAGCAGAAATGACACTTCAAGTTCAGAGTCAAACCCTTAGCCTTCAGTCTGTCGAAGATGGACTGTATGTCTTGCAGAGACAGAGGAGGAGGAGATGATGATGTCATACAGGTACACAAGACAATTCCCCCCTTAGCCTTAGATCTCCCAGGACAGTCTCCATCAGGCTTTGAAAGCTTGCTAGAGCATTCTTCAAACCAAAAGGCAGGACTTTGAAGGAGAACAAACCAGCAGGGGTGACAAAGGCAGTCTTGTCCTGGCTGGCGGGATCCATTGCCACCTGCCAATAGCCGCTTTTCAGATCCAGATTATTGAAGATGGTCGCTCCGGCCAGAGATTCTAGTAAGTTACTGTTGTTCGGTAGAGGGTAAGCATTGCTTTCTGTTATGGCATGTGGCTTCTTGTAGTCCACACAGAATTGATATCCACCATCATTCTTTGGAATCAGGAGAACCGGAGAAGCCCACCCAGAAACACAAAGCTTCACTAAAGCCATTAGCTAACATGCTCTTGAACCGTTCATTGAGAATCACCAGTTTGGCGGCGGACAGCCTGAGGGACGTTGTTTAATGAGGGACTTCATGCCGGCTACTCATGTTGTGTTTGAAGGTTGTTGTTAGTCTGGGTGTAAAAGTACATACCTCACCATTAATCTCCAGCATCTGGATGGGGGAGGGGGGCTTCATTGGTGGAATTTGTATTTTCTCTGTCTCTGTCTTTGTTGTCGTCTTTGTCTTTACCTTACCAGTACTCTGGATAGGTTTGCAGGCTTCAGCCCAAGATAAGTGCATTTCCAGGTTGAAATGGATGAGATTGGGAAGGGTCAGAGTGTAGCCGATAGGATGGTTCAGACATCTAGATGGTCAGTCCACTGAAGTCCAGACCAAGGACTACAGCAAATGCAAGGCATGGATCTGCAAGAATAGCCACAGGAAGGGTAATAACCTCATCATGCAGCTTCATTTCCATATCAGTCCAACCTAAGGGATTGGTCGGTTTTCCGTTTGCCAAGTACAATGATCCTTCCTCCCAGGTTAAAATTTCCTCATGCGGTAATGCCATCTTTCTCCACAGCAGCTCCTGTATCAGGGTGTAAGTTGCTGCTGTGTCCATTATGGCCTTCCCTCTGAAGTTCCTAACTGTCAGGAGGACCAGCAGTTGTTGAGGAATATGAATTAGACAGCTAAGTGAGCTGTCTGAAGGTTTCATAGATGGCACTGAGGCCGACCTAACCAAATGCAAGCCACCACGCCTGTCTAGACTGTTTGTCTTCTGTCTAACCTTTTTCTGTATCCTGACACTGGCCACAGAGAGGGACGGAACCTGTAGGATGTTGACCCTTACACCTAGAGCACATCAGTGGACTTTTGCCTTGGTTCTTAGGCACGAACCCATGAGATGATTTAACCCCCCTGTTCCCTCATCCCGATTGGGATACCGGGATGAGGGAACAGGGGTTTGTGTTTGTAGGTGGTGCTCCCAGTCCTTCTCAAACTGGGTACCAAGACTCACCAGATCCTCCACATTATACACACGTTCGCAAAGTTGACTGGCAAGGCAGGGCACAATGTTCTTAAGAATGAGTTTAACCATATCCTGCTCAGTAATGTCAGCCTTCCATATCTTCCATAGAACTCGATAGGAGAAGGCAAAGTCCTGTATTGGCTCTGCTTCACTCTGGACTCTGTTACAAACCCGTTCTGCCAGTTCATCCTCATAGTCCTCTGAGAGGAAGGTGGAGAAGAACAGTTTCTGAAACTCCTCCAGATAGCCCATGAACAGATGTCAATCTCCCACCAGTCTCTTGGTGTACCATGGAGAACACTACGGAGGGTGGCAAGAACCTCCAGATCAGTAAGGGGCTGGCGGGAAAGGAAATCATTACGGTTAGATAGAAAAAGCAGAGAATCAACATCATCTTCTGGGCTGCCAAAAGTGGGGAAAATGAGCTTGATAGGGAGGGAGCACTTTAGATGAGGGATGACATTGGCAGGGGGTATTGATGAAACTCGAGTTCTGTTGTTTAACTGTCTTGCGAGGTTTTTTTCCCAGCGCCATCTGTTCCTATTCCCTTGATTGCAGAGTCAGTGGCAGCGGGAAACACTGAGGGAGGTGCAGATGTTTGTCCAGAAGGGAAAAGCACTGCATCACCTCCTGGTGCAGCTCCTCCAGTTGAAGGGCTGTGGCCTTCTGTGTGTTTTCTATCTCATTAGATGTCTCCTTTTAAGATTGTCTAGTCACAAATCGCTTTTCCTCTATGCGAGAGCTCTTCCTGTCCTCCATAACATCTTTCAGGTGAGCACACATCTCCTTCACAACAGAGGCTTGACTCCTCTGCTCTCATTTTTGTTCCTGCTCAATTACAGGTCATGACTAGATGATGGTTCGCTTCTATGAGTGTTTTTGAAACTTTTGTATTTTCCCCCTTGAACACCCGTTTCAGAGAATCTTGAAAATATTTCAGTCTTTTCCTCCATTTGACGGGGGAGGTGAGTCGACCTCAGTTGCACATCTTTCCGATGAGCCTCCACACTTTCACTGAGTTTGCAAATGGCATTCTCCTGCATGGTCAAACTGTAGCTGGTGTGCGGCCATTGTTGTTCCATTTGTCCAGTTTAGCACAGAGTCACCTCTTCCAGTCTGGGAAGGGTAACAGGAGGAGTTGGAGGGGAAGGTAAGGGTGGAGAGGTTATAGGCGAGCCAGAAGCCTGGGGATAATGGACAGTGCTCTCCAACTCCATTTCACAATTTAGTCCTTCCACAATGAGAGAATGCTTGTTATAATTACCATTAGGCGTGTCCACATTGACACAGTGTGGGGTTCCAATAAAATACATGATTCAACAACTTTGTGTGTGGTGTGTTTATGGGTTCTTTTTTCCATAAGTCCCTAGGGAATCCCTGATCAGGCGCCAATTCTGTCGTGGTATTGTTAGAGAGAGGGAAATATAAAGATTTTTGTTCGGGGTCCAGGCAGGTATTACACTGCCGATATGGAAATAGGAGAGAGGTAGTACACACACACACACATCAGCAAAAGAGACAGGCTACACTCTTGGCAGTTTGCCAGATAGCCAGTGGAGAGAAAGGACAAGACACGCCATATAACAACTCACAGCACAGGGATAACCCAACCAATAATGCTTCATACAATAATACGGATTAGAACAACTTCAAGGCAATTTCATAGAGGTACCAGACAATAAAGAAACCAGTTATCATTAGATGATTTGCAAATATTTGTATATATTACATTAATGGGTGAGTGTGTGTAGTTCAAAACAAAAATGTCCCCAAAATGTCTTCGGCAAATACACAATAAATCAATCCATGGAGTTCCAAAAAAAGATAAGCAATATACTCGAACACACACTCCCTTTAACGAAAATGTCAATGCTAGTGCATTTACAGTTCCCAACCTCACTGAACACAAAAAGGGAGAGAGAGAGAGGGACAGAGGCCTATGGTCTTAGCTGTTAACTTCTGGCTTACAGTTACACTTGTCCGTCTGTCTGTCCGATACTCCCATTGGTTTGTTGGTGGAAGCTTTGTAAACAATGTTGCCAGTAATCCAAAAAATCAATGGCAAGAGCAGTCCCCGCACATTCCAACCACAAATTAGAGCGGTATAACACTTGACTTAAAACTTTACAAACTAAGCATGACTTCTGCAAAGACTTGCACACACAGTCAAAACTGCCGCGCCAACTGCTAGCTCTCACACAGAGACGGAATAGCCATATTTACTGTACTTCCTCCTTCCTGACAGCTGGTGCGCTCTTAAAGTGGCAGCGCACGGTGAAGGCTCTGTGCAGGGTTTTGCCACACTCTCTACGTGTATTTGAGCATGCTATTCATTTGGGGTGGAGATCAGATAAATGAAGATGACTTAATTCTTTGACTTAATTCCCTCATAATTCCACCACCGATGAAACAATGAATAAAGTCGAGCAACCTGTCGGTTCCAAGTGGAACCCGTACTTTATTTTTTCAGATAGAAATAACACCATTCTTCATGCACTGTCCTTTGCAAATTGATCAGAGCTGTTGATAAGGGCTAGGTAAATGAGTAAGCTGTTTGGATAAGGGGATTGTGAATATAAATGACAAATGTTTTAGATCTATTTTACCTTTTGATGTCTGGAGACAAATGTAAAACCTGTCATATGGCAGCCCACTGAAGCATATCAACATATCACCTTTTCCACAGTGAAGTTTATGAAATGCTGGCCTTATAACTTGCAGGAATTACATTTGGTGACCCAAGCTAAAGGTTTCTGTTGCCATGCCCAAATTAAAGTATAGCGTCAAACCTACCAAGTTGATTTATGATTTCTAAAATGTTTTAATTATATCCCCCGACTTTTTACTGTATTTTTTTTAACAATTTATATCGGGTTTTAAATATTAGCCACTGTAGGTAGCCAGCGTCAGTTATACTCACATACATTTATAACTGTCACTTTAGTGTCCGTTTCCTTACATTTTGCATCATTTCATTACAGCAGTAGTTTTACCTTTCTTTCGTCTGTCATGTTCGTTTGGCTGTTCCTGAGGAACGCTAGCCATAGTGGATCATATTAGGCTAACGTATTAAAGGTTGTGCAATCATTTGTGACACAGCCTATTTGAATCATTTTGGAATGCAGGCCATACATAGCAGTTTAAACCTGTTCATGACAACAGTTCCATGATTAATGAAGATTATTAGGGTAGATTTATAGGACTACTGTTCAACCCCTATTACCTTCCAATGTTTAATGGCTTGAACAGTTGAATATGGCAACTTTCAGATAAATCAAACGTCTGTGTTTTTGATTGACCAATATATTCACCAAACCTTTTTTAAATGTATTCATAAATACTTTTTTAAACCTAAATAATATATACGATCGGATGGTTTTTAAATCTACCAATTGGTGCTGAAAAAGAGACTGATTTATCCCCAATATTCTGAACCATTTTCTCCATATATTTCATTAATTCAAATTAAAGGTACACCAAATTGAAAGGGATGACTTTAAATGAACAGTATTGAAAACGCTATTGAATGAAAACTTCACGAGGAAATCAGTTGGCCAGCAAGTGGGAGGGTTTTCAGCGATTGAATTACATTTATTCCGCGCATGCGCACCTGCATAAATTAAGTCTGAATAACAACTTCTGAGAAATGCATAGGAAAGGCGTGTGTAGGAAAGGCGTAGATTTCCTGCGTCTGAAACGACCCAAATCGTCTCCGAGTAGGAGTGCTGATCTAGGATCAGGAAGCCCCTGTCCATGCTATCTTATTCATTATGATCTACCGACAAGGCAAAACTGATCCTAGATCAGCACTCCTGAAATGCTTTTTGAATACAGGCCCTGATCTCTAATCAGCTACAGTGCCACTCCTCATCGATCCCCCATCAGTTACAGCAAAGGGACAGTATCGAGCAGCTAGTCATACTAGCCCCGGCTCCATCGATCATAAATCAACGTCTGTGTGCGCATTGATCATCAATCACCCCGGGTGGCACTATTGATTGGCTGGTCGCTCCCTGCCTCAGCCAATGGGTATCTGAGTATTGACTGTTACTCCGATACAGTATTGAGGCCCTCATTGATAATTAATTTATTGTTCTGTAATTTCATTTTGTTGTGTCCATACTTCTTGGAAAGCCTGCAGTGGAAACCTAGGCCCTATTCCCACCACGAGAGATGGAGTCTGAGGAGCGGTAAGGGCAAAATGTTTTTTTTGTCACCTCTATCAGAATCATATTGGAATCCTATTGGGCAAAGTTTGGATCCTATAGGACGGAACCAGAGCGAGAACTGGCAGAACAGAACAGTGCCACGCCCTAACAGCCCATAGCATTGGAAACGTCTGTCTCGGACACACATTTAAATTGTAGCTAAGCAACACTTCAACCATGCCGTTTGTAAATAAACGTGGTGAGAGCTGTCTGCTGTATACATCTTATTGAAATGTGTTCGACTACTAGAGGATTGAGATCACGCCATTAGACTTGGCACCTCCCCCTCTACACCCTGACGTGTTTATTTATTTATCTTGGTAACGTTAATGTTTGGAGTGGCTGGTTGGTCAGGGGAATTAGCCAGTTAAGCTAAATTGAAGCTCTCCTCCTTTAACAGTTTTCCTTGTACCGCAAAGATGTTTGCCCCAGGATTTTCCCACTCTACTCTCACTGCCAGTGTTGCTGTGTGCGAACACTCAAGATAAAGACGAAACTTACTTTGCTAGCACTCACGCTAAATGCTCATTCCTACTGTAGCTTCTACTTTGCTAGCGCTCACGCTAAGGCTAACCATATTGTAGGCTTACTTTGCTACCTTAGTCAAGAAATCCTATAGGATTAGGGATTTTTTCAATAGAATCCTATACAGTGACGATATTAGCATGTACATCTTGGTGGAGCAAACCCCCCAAACATGTGCATACCAGCAAAGCCACGACACAACAAAATACTAAACAATACATTTAATTGAACTATAACGGTGACAAACGGTGCCCACAAACTGTTAGGGCCTACATAAAGCTGTCCCAACAGCAGAGTCCCACCACTGCTACACCTGGCAATCCTATAGGTTTTGTAGGATTGTGTCACCCCAAAAATAATCCTATTAGAACACTCAAGCTAAAGGCTAATTCATACTGTAAGCCTACTTTGCTAGCACCGAGATCTACCACTCAGATTATTTTTTAAACATCACTTAAAAAACACAAGCCTTTGAAACATTAACCAATTAAAAACAGTTTTGTAAGCAATGAGGTTTGTGCAGTAGGCGATAGGCCCAATACGTTATCACTGCATATTGGCTATGCCTGAATTGCCCTGCCAATGTTGTTCTTCTCAGATCATTCTGAAATTATATATTTTTTAAAATATGATCACACTGGTAATAAATCATTTATTGTATATCTTGAGGCACAGCCACGTAAGCATAAAAATGTGTTTATTAGTTGTTTTTACTGGACTGATGGCCTGCATCTGATGGTCAGTCTGAAGGGAGCGTCCAAACACTCGTACCAACATGCATTTGATGTGTTATGAAAGTGTTAACAGTGCTGAATAACAACTTAAACATGAACTTACTCGTGAAAACAGCAGCTCTTTGTTGTATTCGTTGAGTCTCTCTCTGATCATGGTTTTAAAAGTTTTTAAATCTCACAGTATCCTCTTTGCTGTGTGTTCAATGCTTCTTTTTACAGGGTAGGCGGAGTTCTTTCCTTCAGACACATTACATGGTTCAAAATGGGAACCCTTTACCTTCGCGGCGCTAGGACTGCTGAATCAAGTGCACCTTCCGCCAACAGCGCGAAACAAATAAAAGATCAATAGGAATGCAAGGCTTTATTGTGTTTTTTTTTTTTACAGAACTGTTTGGTGATGATAGACCTTGGAGATCGAATGCCTTGAACATTCTAAAGGCTAGATCTTTACTAGAACATTGGTGAGGCCACTTTGCCATGCTAAAGGCTAACCATACTGTAGGCCTACTTTACTAGAACATGCTAAAGGCTAACCATACTGTAGGCCTACTTTGCTAGAACATGCTAAAGGCTAACCATACTGTAGGCCTACTTTGCTAGAACATGCTAAAGGCTAACCATACTGTAGGCCTACTTTGCTAGAACATGCTAAAGGCTAAACATACTGAACACCAAGTTCATTTGCAGTATGACCACCAGTACAGTACACGTTTTTCAACAAAATATTCAAGTTATTTAATTTGATTCTTATTCATGCAACTGCTTGTCTTTGAATTAGACATAATAATATGACGTACAATACTACATAAAATGTTATAATAACACACAGTTTTGGGGGATTTTCCTGGGATTCACAGCATCTTTACATTGCTTATTATGCTAATTAAACGTAGAAGGAAAATATATTTGTAGGTACAGCTATTGTTGTTGCAGTTGACACTGTGTTTAATATGTGTTGCAGATGCACCAGATTCTATCCTATGGCTTTGTAAATCTGATAGGATTTTCTTTTGGATCCTATGGGATTTTTTTTTACCAGGGTAGCACTCATGCAAGTCTTTACTGCACCTCTGAAATGTTGGGTGTATTAACCTACTGGCTGTGCCAATTCAGCAGTTTCAATGGCAGCACCGTTTTTAGTGTGCTGTGAGTGTGAGTTAGTGTAACAGTTTAAGACGTGGATGTGTGACATCCATGTCAACAGGCAAGCAGCTAGGCGCTTTCTACTTTTTGGGACCGAAAAACTCCTATCCACTTAGCTTTCCAGCTGCTTCACCTGCAGTATGACTTATTCAAAGCATGGATACACTATGATATACTCTATGATATACTGCTGTATCTTAACGCCATGCTAAGCTAGTAAGCTTGACGACACTTCGTCTTCACACACAGCCTTTGTCTGAGTGCATCTATTTATCTAGTCCGAAGGTGGTCTTTGTCTGTGTCCAACCCTCTCACATATCTAAAGCTGGTCATCATCATCCATTACTGATATATCATGTACTAAAACCAGACAGACCTGAGACCTGGGGGCCATGATGCAGTACAGCATCTGCCCAACATCCATCAGCTTTGTTTATTTCTCTCAAATCTGTCCTGAGACCAGTCTGTCTGCTCTTCAGCCATGCAGAGAGAAAGCGAGGGAGATGGGACTACTACATTACATTACACTTGTTAAGTGTGCAATAGCTCATCGATCAGCCCCTACCACCTCTCTGCATTGAGAGGGTCCTTTCCCGTGATCCATAATAACATCTCAGACCAGGACGGCTTGGTGGCGTAACACATGAGCCCCCTATGGAAAACGCTGGGGGCGATCAATATCCATACACTGTGTAACCATATTGGCTCAGAGAGAGGGAGAGAGCTTTGTTGACATCCTCGTCCTCCTCCCCGTCTAAAATATGGATCAGGAAAAATGGACCCCTCTCTCTCTCTCTCTCTCTAGCTGCATCCGCTTGTCAGGACATGTCATTGAGTCGAGCGCTGAGCGCTGCCCGTCGCAGCTGTCAGTGAAAAGGCCGACAGAAAAGTCCGTTGTTGTGAGCACTATTGACGCAGAGCCGTCAAATCCCTACCCTTTGAGAGGGGCCGCCGCTTCTTCTGCCGGGCTGGTGAGCCGTCTGCGTCTAGCCCACGAGGTGGGGGGAGTGGTGAAGAGGAGGGGTTTGGGTGGTGGGGGCTTATGTTAACCTCTACATATGAGGGATATTGTCTGGTCGCTTATTTATGCTCTGCCGCTTCCCTCCACATCCCCACTATTCAACCAGATTGTCTCTTGGTGTCCAGACTGAGTAGGGATTTTCTCCCTCTTTGTAGACTTATTACTCAGACAGACATCTTTGTCTCTCTGTCTGCCTTTCCATTTCTCTTTGTCTCTCTCTTACTTTCTGTCTTTCTTTTCTCTGTCTCTTGACAAAATGATGGTGATTCATTCAACTCTCCCTGAAATCAATAGGTTAACCATTCTGATCCTAATTAGGCCATTTTTAAATAATCTATTAGAAATTCTTCCGAGCAAGGAGGAAGTAACGTGAAGCAGAATTCTAATGAAGCCTCATTCTGGAGTTATATTGTCTTTCATGTATACGAATAAGCAGTAATAGTAAAGGCAGTAATCAGAACTGGGGCGGCACACAATTGGCCCAACGTTGTCTTTATGGCGGGCTGGGCGCCTGCAAGCTGACTCCGGTTGTCAGTTGAACAGTGTTTCCTCCGAAACATCGGTGCGGTTGGCTTCCGGGTTAAGCAAGCAGTGGGTTAAGAAGCAGCACTGCTTTGAGGTTCATGTTTTTGAAAGACGCACGACTCGAACTTCGCCTCTCCCGAGCCCGTTGGGGAGTGGCAGCGATGAGACAAGATAGTAGTTACGAACTGGGGAGAAAAAGAGGGAGTTGTTGAACTGTAGAGTTGTATTTTAATGAATCCTATTCTGTGAACTGCACATAATGTTGTGGAGAGATGAATAGTCCTCTATCCATTTATCATTGACAGTGCTGTACCCGCACAGTACAAGGCCATGCTGGTTTGACTCAAAGCCTCCTCCTCCCTCTGCATTTGCCTTGAGAGAGGCCTCTTTTGTAACTTGCTTGATGGTTTAAAGCTGCTTGATTCAATGGGCCCCCACCCTGACACAGTTCTGGGCATTCCTGCATTGATTCTGCCATTCAGACTGCCAGATGTACAGTTCAACATGCTTCTGAGGAATAACAGGGAGAATGGAGGACGGACGTGTAGCATACTGAATTGATATTCACAAGAGATTATTTTAAAGCCAATAAGACTGTTGTTTTTGGTTTAAAGATGCCGGTCCATAAAAAAAGCAGTTAATGTTTTACGGAACTGAAGCGTAAGATGTTGGAAGTAGCTTAAGCTTTCATTGTAACAGTGCTGACAGACTTTCTGCACACTGTACATTCACTGTGATATGGAATACTGAAGAGTTTTGGTCGTACTGCTCTGTTTGAACCAAGAGTCTAGTCCTGAACTGGATCAGGGGTTAGAGTTGAATGATTAATTTAGTACCAGTCAAAAGTTTGGGCACCTATTCATTCAAGGCTTTTTCTTTATTTTTGACTATTTTCTACATTGTAGAATAATAGTGAAGACATCAAAAGTATGAAATAACACATATGTAATCATGTAGTAACTGAAAAAGTCTTAAACTAATTTTTAAAAAGCCACCCTTTGCCATGATGACGCCCACTCTTGGCATTCTCTCGACCAGCTTCACCTGGAATGCTTTTCCAACGGTCTTGAAGGAGTTCCCACATATGCTGAGCACTTGCTGGCTGCTTTTCCTTCACTCTGCGGTCCATCTCATCCCAAACCATCTCAATTGGGTTGAGGTCGGGTGATTGTGGAGGCCAGGTCATCTGATGCAGCACTCCTTCATTCACATATTGGTCAAATAGCCCTTACACAGCCTGGAGGTGTTTTGGGTCATTGTCTTGTTGAAAAACAAATGATAGTCCCACTAAGTGCAAACCAAATGGGATGGTTTATCACTGCAGAATGCTGTGGTAGCCATGCTGGTTAAGTGTGCCTTGAATGCTAAATAAATCACTGACAGTGTCACCAGCAAAGCACCATCACACCTCCTCCTCCATGCTTCACGGTGGGGACCACACATGCAGAGATCATCCGTTCACCTTCTCTGCGTCTCACAAAGACACGGCGGTTGGAATCTAAAATCTAACATTTGGACTCAGACCAAAGGACAGATTTCCACCGGTCTATTGTCCATTGCTCATGTTTCTTGGCCCAAGTCTCTTCTTCTTATTGGTGTCCTTAAGTAGTTGTTTCTTTGCAGCAATTAGACCATGAAGGCCTGATTCACGCAGACTCCCCTGAACAGTTGATGTTGAGATGTGTCTGTTACTTGAACTCTGAAGCATTTATTTGGGCTGGAATTTCTGAGGTTGGTAACTCTAATGAACTTATCCTCTGCAGCAGAGGTAACTCTGGGTATTCCTTTCCTGTGGCGGTCCCCATGAGAGCCAGTTTCATCATAGCGCTTGATGGTTTTTGCGACTGCACTTGAAGAAACATTCAAAGTTCTTGGAATGTTCCGCAATGACTGACCTTCATGTCATATAGTAATGATGGACTGTCGTTTTTCTTTGCCTATGTGAGTTGTTCTTGCAATAATCTGGACTTGTTTTTTTACCAAATAGGGCTATCTTCTGTGTACCACCCCTACCTTGTCACAACACAACCGATGGGCTCAAACGCATTAAGAAGGAAAGAAATTCCACAAATTAACTTTTAACAAGGCACACCTGTTAATTTAAATGAATTCCAGGTGACTACCTCATGAAGCTGGTTGAGAGAATGCCATCAGTATGCAAAGCTGTCATCAAGGCAAAGGGTGGCTACTTTGAAGAATCTCAAATATAATATATATTTTGATTTGTTTAACACTTTTTTGGTTACTACATGATTCCATATGTGTTATTTCATAGTTTTGATGTCTTCACTCTTATTCTACAATGTAGAAAATAATTTAAAAAATAACGGAATACCCTTGAATGAGTAGGTGTGCCCAAACTTTTGACTGGTACTGTACATACTTATTAGTCCTTTCCTGCAGTCATTGACCAAAAGCGCCCTTTTTGGTTTCATGAGTGGAAGGTTATTAATATTTTTCATAATTAATAACATTACGAACATCCGGTGCTTCTCTGTCGAACAGTTTTGTTATATTTCGGTTTTCTGTGTAATATTGGGATGCAAACTCAAAATTGAATACATTTCCACTCTATTTCTGACATGGTACAGGTGTCTTCTTTTTGTTAAGCCCATAACCATGTGTGTGAGGTGAATGCTTTTGTTTCAAAGTAGATTTGTTTAAGACCACCAGGAATTTCTCTGTGTGACCCTGATTTAGTCCACTGCATTAAAAGGTTAAGGAGTAGGAAACCAGGGTGCCTGATGTAAACGAAGCAGAGTAGCATTGGTGTGACTATGTGCCGGCATCCAAGCTAGTGAGGTCATTTCTAATCCAGCCACTTGACTCCAGGTGAAATGTTTCCTCCATTGCTGCTCATGCTGTTTGCAGTGCTGGCAACCTAATGTGTGTGTGTGAGAGAGAGAGAGAGAGAGAGGAGGGGGGTTGTGTTTCTCAATTCTGTTGACCCGTTGCTATGGCGACGCACATAAAGAACAATTAAGCGTTCTTGTAGAGTGCCTTGTTAGCGTCAATTGTTGACTTGGACCAATTTATTTTCCTCTTTCCTCCATTTTTTTTTGTCATTATGTAGTGCTAAATTGGTAGATGCAGGATTTTTTGGGGTCTCAGAATTGCACACATTGACTGAGGTGGCGGCCAATTTAAGCGTTGTAGCCATAAGCCAGTAAAGCCACAATATGGGCAGCGTACTGTAGGTCTTTATGCACTTTTCTGTTTCATTTTCCGCATAGGGTAGACAAGGAGGGGCTGAAGATTTTGGCCTTGATTTTTCAACAAATTGGCCGTTGTGCTCTGGGATCTGGAGGGACCTGGAGGCCTGCTCATGGGACGTCAGCGTTGCAGCATATCGGATCCACTACATTAGCCAGACTGCTAATTACCTCCCTGAGAGGACGGTCGGAGAGAGTTTTCGGAAGCTTTTTTCTTGTTTGTCCCAGCAACATCTCCACCCCTGTGGGTTGAAGTCTCAAGAGTTTGTTCCCCGAATCCCCTGCTCTTTTGCACCTTTTCCTCCCTCGTCCGCTTTTCACTCGCTTCATGTAATAGGCAAACAAATAATACCTCTGTGTGTGTTAGTCTGCTGCATCATCACTTGACCTAGGTTACAGTGAGGAAGCTGGTGGAGGGGAGGACCATTGTAATGGTCGAAATGGAACAAAGGGAACCTTCCACTGGAAGGGTCACTGTCATGTTCCTCTGTTGCATAGGGTGATCATATTAGGACAGCCACTGTCTCGTCAGTAATTGGGTCAGTCTCAACCGAGACTGTCCTGATATGGACACTGTAGTTGCTCTTATTCACATGGTGTTGTTGGCCTTGTCCTCAGTGTACTGAATTGCCTCCAGTGTACAGGGACTTTATTGTTGAGTCCCAAACATCTGGGGAATTGAGATTAAAGCATCAATGAAGCTCCTGTCTATGTCAAATTCGGGAGTGGGAGCTGAAAGGTCACTTCCTCACTGTCCAGCATCTCACGCCACAGACGACACCTGCGTTGGTGTCGTCAGGACGCCTCTAATGCGTACACGATGACAGGTCGCCCCGTCTGCCCGTCCACGCGGCTTGGCAGGTGCATGGAACAGCGTTTGAACAAGCCTGGCTCACGTCGGCCCGCAGCGCAGCCCTTGCGATTGATCCTTCAGCTAGCTTACTCTACTTCTCTCTCTCTCTCTCCCTCTCATCTCTACAGTTCCCTTCTACACAGAGATACCGATCTCGCTGACAAGCACAAAAAAAAACTAAAAGGGGACGGACACACTGAAGCCCTCCCGATCCCCGGCCAAAAAGAGCCAACCGTTTCTCACGAGTAACCGCTCAAGAAGGGCTTTTTCTTCTGTTTTTCTTTCTTCCCCTCCTTTCATTCCAGCCCTCAGTGGCTCTGTCTTTCCTCAGAAGGTGTTTTATCATCATCTGAAGGGCACCTGCTTCAGAAGTAGTGTGAGAATATGGCCTTTTAGAGAGTTGTCTCTAAGAACTTACGTGTCACACAGGAAACACAACATAACTTGTTACCGCAATTATATCTTGGTGCTCCTGCGATTATCTCGATAAGGGACCATATGGAGGAGTTGAGATCCCATGAACCGTCAATTGATAAACCGCAATTAGCTCATCTTAGTCCTTTTCCTCCTCTTGTGTGTGCGTATAGTCCATTCATATTTTGTGGCTACTTCCTGGGTGAATGTGTGGGATCTGATATTAAATAACAAAGGCGATGAATGGCTATGTTACCCCATGTAATATTTCTCCCTAAGTGACTGACAATGTTTCTGTCCATTCCCATTTCCTGACTGTCGCAGCTGGCGCGAGCACATGGATAGACTGCCTCCTGTGGTCACTCAGAGAACAACTCGTCCTAACATTCTCACCCAAACACTTTTATGTTTGTAGCCCGATGAGAAGCCTTGCTGGTTGCAGAGTGGGGGAAAAAATCATTGAGATGAAAAGTCGAACAGAAAAGCTGTTCTATAAAAATAGGGTGGATTGTATAGGAGGGAACGAGAAATGCCTTACAGAAATTAGCTTTGGCTGACAGAGTTCCCGAAACATTACCGTCTCTAAGCAATTTACGAGAGCGATTACTCTGATTATTATTTCAACAATACCCAGCTATGCTCTTTCAAGGGCTGCCAGTGGGGCTGTGGCTGGGGGAATGAATGGCCTTGCCAAGACTGAGCGTCTGGGAGTTTCACAAGGCACTCCACGGGAGGGAGGGAGGGAGGGAGGGGGAGGGAGGGAGGGAGGGAGGGAGACACATTTCAAAGGGGCTCGGGTTCTTCATAAGGGTCACTGTTTTAGTCGTCAATTTCTGTTTTTACTAACCCCTTCCCTCTCTATCTCTCTGCAGCCCCCAATGAGCCTTTGCTGTGCAAATTCGCAGACGGAGGGCAGAAGAAACGCCAGAGCCAGAGCAAGTACCCACAGAACGGGCGGCCGTGGCACAGGGAAGGCGAGGTAAGCCACTGACTCATTACAGCTGCCATTTTGGTTCCACAGGTACAGCCATCTGGCAGTTTCCATTAACCCTGCATTACATACCACCTACTCATGGCACTGGAAAGACGTTTGGCTCAAAGGCAGGCATTTAACCACTGAGGTAATGGAAGTCTTAATAAGGGGTAATTTAGGTCCATGTAAAACATGACCGTCTGTCTCCCATGTTTAAGGTTGGCGCTGGCAGTGAAAAAAGGTTGAAAAAAGCACTTTAAGTATTGATTCAAATCTTCAAAATAAGAAATATAAATTGCATTTCAAGGTTGTATGAGTGCCGAACATATAGGTGCTCCACCCATGGTTCATAGTAGTTTGGGCCTAGATATTGGATACCTAACATGTTCCGCAGTAGCAACCTGCAATGGGAAGGGCAGTCGGAGGGTTTTTCATGCGGTTCTACGCACTACGGAGAATATGAACTTGCAGGGCCTGACAGTTGTGCTGAAGCTGCAAGGTAGAAAGGAAAGAACAAGATATAGGCTCTCTGTGGAGATGGGCCTGACTGTGTGTCTTTCAGGAGACAACATACCCTCCAGTTTGTCTGCTTTGTTGGTTGTGTGTGTAATGGTTGTGTGTAATATACTGTGTGTGTGCGAGTGTGCGTGTCCATCACAGACTCAGCAGACCAAACGCCGAGCCCAGTGAGGCCTGTTTGCCCTAACACCATGTTGCTACAGAGCCTCACACACTGACAGGGTTAGCTGGCTACACTTGACGCGAGGTGAGAGGGGTGTGTGTGTGTGTGTGTGTGTGTGTGTGCAGCATCTGGAAAGAGGAAGAGAGAAGAAAGGAGAAAAGAAGAGAGGCAGCATCACGAGAATAGACAGAATACACCAAAACACTGGCTCTCTCTCATCTCCCCTCTCCTCCCCACACAGCGTGCTGATGAAATCTGCTGCCCTCCTTAGATTAAAAGGCTCGCCTCTCGCCCAACTACGTCTCGCATGCAGATTAACAACATGGTTCGTGTTTTTATCTCCGTAAAAAGGCCCTCCCATGTCCTCAGGCTCAACAGCTAGGAAGAGTCTTGCATCCCTCCCTCCCTCCCTCCTTGCTTCCCATTACTCTGGTTAAGGACATGAGTGAGTGGCTGGTGGAGGCTTAAGTGCTGGTGTTGTTGGGGCCTTTGTGTGTTCGTTCATGTGTGTGCGCGCACGTTTGTTCGTGTGTGTGTGTGTGTGTGTGTGTGTACTTACGTGTCAACGAGGCCCCCCCACAGTCATTGATCAGCAGCACAGCCAGCGCTGGGAGGTCGGTTTCATATGTGAGTCTGTTTATCAGACACTCTCCAATCCTTCACCAGGGGCCTCCCGTTCTGTGGCTAGATGAAGAGGGCCTCCCGTTCTGTGGCTAGAGGGCCTCCCGTTCTGTGGAGGGCCTCCCGTTCTGTGGCTAGACGAAGAGGGCCTCCCGTTCTGTGGCCAGACGAAGAGGGCCTCCCGTTCTGTGGCCAGACGAAGAGGGCCTCCCGTTCTGTGGCCAGACGAAGAGGGCCTCCCGTTCTGTGGCCAGATGAAGAGGGCCTCCCGTTCTGTGGCCAGACGAAGAGGGCCTCCCATTCTGTGGCCAGACGAAGAGGGCCTCCCGTTCCCTCCCTGTGGCCAGACGAAGAGGGCCTCCCGTTCTGTGGCCAGACGAAGAGGGCCGCCCGGAGCACGCCGTTTGCTACGTTCTCCATTAAAACCGCTTTTGAAGTCAGCCAAACTCCCAGAACACACGCAGGGGTCTAGTAGAGCACCCGTAGAGCAGCAAGCAACCACATTGTAGAGTGATTAGTCAGTCGTTGAAAAGGGGTCAGAAGTCAAATGGAGGTTTCTTCTAAGTGACTATGAGGCATGCAAACACTCTCTCAAACATGCGTTACACCTTACGAATGATGGGGTCTTACACACACATGCAAAACACACACGCAGTCACCTGGGTTCAAGCACACGTACTTCGTCTGAGTCACGCATGCTCACACGGACACGGGCACACACAACATACACTCATATGCACACACCATAAATCGTTACACACACACACACACACACACACAGTCTCACAACATCACACTAGCTCAAGTGCTTTCTCTTTGGGGAAAGTGTTAATGGCAAAACAACCCAGTTCTCCCGTGTGTGAAAGGAAGCCTGACTGATGTTTTTGGGAGAGAGGGTGTGTGTGTCTGTGTGTGCATGTATGTGTGTATTTCTGTCTGTGTGACCTACAGCCGGACACCAAGTCCAGTACAGGTGTCCTTCCAACTGCCAGAGGGGCCAACTTTCACTCCCTCACGAACTGTCACTTTCACTCCCTCACGTACTGTCACTTTCTCTCCCTCACGCACGGGCACTTTCTCTCCCTCACATGCTCCAACTTCCTCTCCAAGACACATACTGTCACTTTCTCTCCCTCACGTTCTGTCACTTTCTCTCCCTCACATGCTCCAACTTCCTCTCCAAGACACATACTGTCACTTTCTCTCCCTCACGTTCTGTCACTTTCTCTCCCTCACATGCTCCAACTTCCTCTCCAAAACACATATTGTCACTTTCTCTCCCTCGCGTACTGTCACTTTCTCTCCCTCACGTACTGTCACTTTCTCTCCCTCACATGCTCCAACTTCCTCTCCAAAACACATACGGTCACTTTCTCTCCCTCACATGCTCCAACTTCCTCTCCAAGACACTCTCACTTTCTCTACCTCACATGCTCCAACTTCCTCTCCAAGACACATACTCTCACTTTCTCTCCCTCACGTACTGTCACTTTCTCTCCCTCACGCACTGTCACTTTCTCTCCCTCGCGTACGGTCACTTTCTCTCCCTCGCGTGCTGTCACTTTCTCTCCCTCGCGTACTGTCACTTTCTCTCCCTCGCGTACTGTCACTTTCTCTCTCTCACGTACTGTCACTTTCTCTCCCTCACATGCTCCAACTTCCTCTCCAAAACACATACTGTCACATTCTCTCCCTCGCGTACTGTCACTTTCTCTCCCTCACGGACTGTCACTTTCTCTCCCTCACATGCTCCAACTTCCTCTCCAAGACACTCTCACTTTCTCTCCCTCACATGCTCCAACTTCCTCTCTAAAACACATACTCTCACTTTCTCTCCCTCGCATACTCTCTTTCTCACATACTCACATTTTCTCTCGTACATTTTTATTTGTCTTTCCCACACGTACTCAGACACACATCTTTTTCACATACACTTTTTTTTCTCTCTCTCGTCCTCATCTCACGTTCTTTTTCCTTACACACACATTCCCTTGCTCTCTCTCTCTTTGTACCGGACACGCCAACAGCATGCGTAATAAGTCATGGCGATGCAGCCGACCCTTATGGGGGACTGTCTGTGTGAGCCAGTTAGCCATGGTGTGGAATTCATTAACACATGGAAGTAAGGGCACCACGCATGGGACTTATCAGCCTCACCAGACAGCTGGCTATGTCTGGGATGGCCATTATCACGTACAGTGCCTTCAGAAAGCATTCATGCCCTTTGACTTAATCCACGTTTTGTTGTGTTACAGCCTGAATTCAGAATGTATTAAATATATGTTGTTGTTTTTTCTCTCACCTGTTTACACACGATATCCTGTAATGACAAATGACAAAGTGAAAACGTGTTTTTGGAAAGTTTTGCAAATGTATTGAGATGAAATACAGCAATATCTAATTTACATAAGGTATCACAACCCCTAAGTCATTACATGTTTCAACCACCTTTTGGCAGCGATTACAGCTATGGGTCTTTCTGGGTAAGTCTCGAAGAGCTTTGCACACCTGGATTGTACAATATTTGCACATTATTCTTTATAAAATTCTTCAAGCTCTGTCATGTTAGCTGTTGATCATTGCTTGACAGCCATTTTCAAGTCTGGCCATAGATTTTAAAGCGGATTTAAGTCTAAACTGTAACTAGGCCACTCAGGAACATTCAATGTCGTCTTGGTAAGCAGTTCCAGTGTATATTTGGCCTTGTCTTTTAGGTTCTTGTCCTGCTGAAAGGTGAATTTGTCTCCCAGTGTCGGTTGGAAAAGCAGGCCGAGCCAGGTTTTCCTCTAGGATTTTGCCTGTTCATAGCTCTGTTCCGTTTATTTTTATCCTACAAAAAAAAACTCCCTAGTCCTTGCCCTTCACAAGCATATCCATGACATCCACAACTATGCTTGAAAATATGAAGAGTTGTAGTCAGTGATGTGTTGGATTTGCTCCAAGCAATAACGCTTTGTATTCAGAACATAAATTTCATTTCTTCTTCTTTTTACCCATCTACCAATAGGTGCCCTTCCTGGTTGTTGTGGTTGAATCTGTGTTTGAAATTCACTGCTCTACTGAGGGAACTTACAGATTATTTCATGTGTGAGGTACAGAGATGAGGTAGTCATTCAAAAATTACTGCACACAGAGTGAGTCCATGCAACGTGTTATGTGACTTCTCCTGAAGCTTTTTTCAAGCTTGCCATAACAAAAGAGTAGAATACTTATTTCTAAAAACAGAATTCTAATTTGACATTATGGGGTGTTGTGTGTAGGCCAGTGATACAACATCTCTGTTTTTAAATTCAGTCTGTAACACAACAAAATGTGGAAAAAGTCAAGGGGTGTGAATACTTTGTGAAGGCCCACAAAGTAAACACATACACACACTGAAGCACATGCACAGATGCAGACACATAGACCTGGGCATGCAGACAGATGCAGACACATAGACCTGGGCATGCAGACAGATGCAGACACATAGACCTGGGCATGCAGACAGATGCAGACACATAGACCTGGGCATGCAGACAGATGCAGACACATAGACCTGGGCATGCAGACAGATGCAGACACTGGGCATGCAGACAGATGCAGACACATAGATGCAGACAGATGCAGACATAGACCTGGGCATGCAGACAGATGCAGACACATAGAGGGCATGCAGACAGATGCAGACACATAGACCTGGGCATGCAGACAGATGCAGACACATAGACCTGGGCATGCAGACAGATGCAGACACATAGACCTGGGCATGCAGACAGATGCAGACACATAGGCCACAGATGCAGACACATAGACTTGGGCATGCAGACAGAGGCAGACGCATACACACACAGACATGAACATATAGACTCAGGCACACAGTGAACCATGCAGTGCATTACATACCGTGATGCAGATGCATACACTCCGACTAGGGTTGAATGGCGGGAACCAAGATTTACTGGGATTTACCACCCAAAACCACTCTCTTTTCCCGGGATGAAAAACTGCCAGAAACCCTTAAATTACAATAAATGATGTATATGAACAGCATGGTGTGAAATGGAACTGTTAAATGATATGCAATGTCTAAATCTGGCTTCTTTGCGGCCTCTGCGTGATGAATTATCAACGCTCAGGGTGGGGACAAGACAGCCGTCTCAGTATGGAATCGCATGTTCTCTCCCTGCTTTATCATGGTTTGAACAATGTGTGTACTTCCAGTCCATATAGTACAGTATAATACAATACGGTACGGTAATACAGTTTACACTCAAATAGATTAGCCTACGAGTGCTAGTTTCGTTCATTTACCCAATAGAGCATATAACTAGCTACATCTATCTTGTGTTTTGCTGTCATGTTTAATGTGCAGTAGGAGCCTATCATATACTGTATGTATTGAATAATGGCACAATCATTTGGTCTTTTTTGGGCTTGCGCACGTTAAATGTCTTAAATGTAGGGCTCATAAAATGTATTTAATGTATGGCTCATCAGGCTCCAGTAGCATCAGGCTTACATTTTTTATCAAAGCTCTAATCAAATCCAGACTAGAGGTCGAATGGCCGATTAATTAGGGCCGATTTCAAGTTTTCATAACAATCGGAAATCGGTATTTTTGGGCGCCGATTTTGCCGATTTAAAAAAATACATATATATTTTTATACCTTTTATTTAACTAGGCAAGTCAGTTAAGAACAGTGGGTTAACTGCCAGCTCGGGGGAACCAATCTTGCAACCTTACAGTTAACTAGTCCAACGCTCTAACCACCTGCCTGGCTCATTGCGAACTAATTTGCCAGAATTTTACGTAATTATGATATAACATAATGTCAAACATACATTGTGCAATGTAACAAGAATATTTAGATGCCACCCGTTAGATAAAATACCGAACGGTTCCGTATTTCACTGAAATAATAAACGTTTTATTTTCAAAATGATAGTTTCCGGATTTGACCATATTAATGACCAAAGGCTCATATTTCTGTGTGTTATCATGTTATAATTAAGTCTATGATTTGATAGAGCAGTCTGACTGAGTGGTGTAGGCAGCAGCAGGCTCGTAAGCATTCATTCAGACAGCACTTTCGTGCCAGCATCTCTTCGTGCCAGCAGCTCTTTGCAAGCCTTTCAGCCTAATGGCTGGTGTAACCGATGTGAAATGGCTAGCTAGTTAGCGGGGTGCGCGCTAACAGCGTTTCAAACGTCTCTCGCTCTGAGACTTTGAGTAGTTGTTCCCCTTGCTCTGCAAGGGCCGCGGCTTTTGTGGAGCGATGGGTAACGCTGCTTCGAGTGTGGTTGTTGTCGATGTGTTCCTGGTTCGAGCCCAGGTAGGGGCGAGGAGAGGGACGGAAGCTATACTGTTACACTGGCAATACTAAAGTGCCTATAAGAACATCCAATAGTCAAAGGTATATGAAATACAAATGGTATAGAGAGAAATAGTCCTATAATTCCTATAATAACTACAACCTAAATGTTTATTGGAGGCTAAATAGATTTTTATTGATGTATTATATTAAGTTAAAATAAGTGTTAATTCAGTATTGTTGTAATTGTCATTATTACAAATACATTTTAAAAAATCGGCCGATTTAATCGTTATCGCCTTTTTTTGGTCCTCCAATAATCGGTATCGGCGTTGAAAAATCATAATCGGTCAACCTCTAATCCAGACAGACGTTTTATAATGCTTTGAATGACACTTTTGACGGGAAATACCGGGTTACCCGGGAGAAAAATGATTTATTCTCAGGATAGAACATTTGTAAAATACTGGAAAAATATTCAACCCTAACTCAGAAAAACATACCAGTACACAGACTCCCTGTTAGTGGAACATACAGGCACATATACTGAACAAAAATATAAACACAACATGTAAAGTGTTGGTCCCATGTTTCATGAGCTGAAATTAAAGCTTAATTCTCTCAAATTTGTTTACAACCCTGTTACTGAGCATTTCTCCTTTGCCAATATAATCTATCCACTTGTCAGGTGTGGCTTATCAAGAAGCTCATTAAACAGCATGATCATTACACAGGTGCACATTGTGCTGGGGACAATAAAAGGCCACTCTAAAATGTGCAGTTCTGTCACAATGCCACAGATGTCTCAAGTTTTGAGGGAGCGTGTAATTGGCATGCTAACTGCAGGAATGTCCAACCAAGCTGTTGCCAGATAATTGTATGTTAATTTCTCTACCATAAGCTGCCTCCAACATTGTTATAGAGAATTTGGCAGTACATCCAACTGGCCTCACAACCGTAGACCATGTGTAACCACCACCTCAACATCTGGCTTCTTTACCTGTGGGATCATCTGAGACCAGCCACACGGATAGCAGGAGTATTTATTTCTGTAATAAAGCCCTTTTGTGGGGACATACTCATTCTGATTGGCTGGGCCTGGCTCCCCAGTAGGTAGGCTTATGCACGCCCAAGCCCACCCATGACTGCGCCTTTGACCAATTATGTGAAATCCATAGATTAGGGCTTAATGAATTTATTTAAATTGAATGATTTTCTTATATGAACTTTAACTCAGTAAAATCGTTGAAATTGTTGCATGTTGCGTTTACATTTTTGTCCAGCGTATGTATACTGTATACACAGTGCATTTGTAAAGTATTCAAACCCCTTTACCTTTTCCACATTTGGTTACGTTACAGCCTTATTCTAAAATGGAAAAAATAATTGTATTTGCTCATTAATCTACACACAATATCCCATAATGACAAAGCAAAAACAGGTTTTTAGAAATTTTAGCAAATGTATTAAAAATAAAAACATATCTAATTTACATAAGTATTCAGACCTTTTGCTATGAGACTCGAAATGCATCCTGTTTCCATTTATCATCCTTGAGTTGTTTCTACAACTTGATTGGAGTCTACCTGTGGTAAATTCAATTGGTTGGACATCATTATATAAACAGGCACACACCTGTTTATATAATGTCCCACAGAAACTAAGCCATGAGGTCGAGAAGGGCCTTGGTCAGTGAGGTGACCAAGAACCCGATGGTCACTCTGACAGAGCTCCAGAGTTCCTCTGTGAAGATGAAAGAACCTTCCAGAAGGACAACCATCTCTGGCCTTTATGGTAGAGTGGCCAGACAGAAGACGCTCCTCAGTAAAAAGGCACATGACAGCCCACTAGAAGTTTGCCAAAAAGCACCTAAAGACTCTCAGACCATGAGAAACAATTTAAAGGCAATGCTACCCATAACTAATTGAGTGTATGTAAACTTCTGACCCACTGGGAATGTGATGAAAGAAATAAAAGCTGAAATAAATCATTCTCTCTACTATTATTCTGACATTTTATGTTCTTAAAATTAAGTCCTAACTGACCTATGACAGGGAATTTTTACTAAATTTCAGGAATTGTGGAAAACTGAGTTTAAATGTATTTGGCTAAGGTGTATGTAAACTTCCGACTTTAACTGTATATATGTGCACATGCATACTATCAAATGCAGACCCCCCCCCCAACACTCAAACATCTCTCAAATGCAAACACTCATACTCGCACTCAAACACACTCACATGAATGACCACACACAGGCCTACTGTATATTATGCTAATACCGCACACATCCGCAGTGGCCGTGTCACTAAGGGCTTATGCATCCGGTGTTGCGTTCATTGGATCTCTGTTTCTCCCTCACTCACGTGGGTGATGTCCATGTACACTGATCCCCCCCTAGTTCCTGAGGGTCATTCCTGCCTTTTAGCTCACACAACCCTCCTGAAGGAATGAGGGAGTAAGAGGTATGGAGAGAAAGAGTTAGGGTAGAGAAAGACAGAGAGGGGAAGAGAGAGGGGGAGAGAGAGGGGGGGAGAATGAGAGAGATGGGGACAGGGAGAGAGCTGGAAAGCGTGCTGATGAAATCTGCTGTCGTCAGCAGGTTCCAGTTAAAATAAATGGGATTAGGCCTCCTCTGGGAGAGAGGCTTCAGGAATGCAGATGACAGGTTGCAGGGAGAGAGGGAGAGAAAAGAGAGAGATGGGAACGAAACGAGAGAGGGTGAGAAAGAGGAAGATATACAAGGACCTCACACACTTTCATGCATACACTCACCGTCATTCCTCTCTTCTTTCTCTCTGTCTCCACCTCTCTGTCTCTAAAAGGCTTGCGTCGATCATTGTCCCATATGCATAAAGTGTATCGAAATCCCTTTTTGTTTCCTATATCTCAAAACCTGTTCATTATGCTGACTTAAATTTGAAATTCAATGATTAACCTGTGATATGTCTCGTCTCTCTTGTGTTGCAGACTGGTATGCAGTTAACATATGATCCTGCTGCTATGCAGAATGGGTAAGAGTCAATCTATTTAAATAATCTTTAAGAGATACAGTGGTGATAGGTCTCAGGTTTTTGTCCATGCGTGCCTGCATGCTTTCATGCCTGGTTGCCTGCGTGTGTTCCTGTCCCTTTGTCTGTGACTCTGATTGTGTGTGTGTATGCGTGCCTTCCGTGTCGGTGTACTAAGGGGTGCCATGGAAATGAATGGCCTAACAAAGTGTTCTATTTTTCGCTGTGTGCTGTAACAGGAAGGGGAGGAGAGCCTCAATGTGGCCTCAGTCTGTGACAGGAAGCTTCTCCCTCACTCCCTGCTTCCTGAAGCACTTATCTCAATGACCATGGAATAAGACTGGGTGAATGAATAGCATCTCATTAGATACAGCACTGGCCATTTTAGAACCGTAACGGTACGCTGTAATTATGAGGCCCGACATCAACGTTTAAGTTAGAGGAAACATGGAGAATAGCACAGTGGCCATTTAGTAGATTTGCAAGAGTGGTGTGTAGATACAGTATATGGAGAATATTTTTTCTCTTTTCTGCTATAACAGCCACATCTGTGAAGGCTTTCCACTAGATGTTGGAACATTGCTGCGGGGACATGCTTCCATTCAGCCACGAGCGTTAGTGAGGTCGGGCACTGATGTTAAGCGATTAGGCCTGGCTCGCAGTCGGCGTTCCAATTCATCCCAAAGGTGTTTGATGGGGTTGAGGTTAGGGCTCTGTGCATGCCAGTCAAGTTCTTCCACACTGATCTTGACAAAACATTTCTGTATGGACCTTGCTTTGCGCACAAGGGCATTGTCATGCTGAAACAGGAAAGGGCCTTCCCCAAACTGTGGCCCAAAAAGTTGGATGCACACAATCGTCTAGAATGTCATTGTATGCTGTAGCGTTAAGATTTCCCTTCACCGAAACTAAGGGGCCTAGCCAGAACCATGAAAAACAACCCCAGACCATTATTCCTCCTCCACCATACTTTACAGTTGGCACTATGCATTGGGGCAGGTAGCGTTCTCTTGGCATCCGCCAAACCCAGATTTGTCTGTCGGACTGCCAGACGGTGAAACGTGATTCATCACTCCAGAGACCGCTTTTCCACTGCTCCAGAGTCCAATGGCGGCGAGCTCGGCCATGGAAACCCATTTCATGAAGCTCCAGACAAACAGTTATTGTGCTGACGTTGCTTCCAGAGGCAGTTTGGAACTTGGTAGTGGGAGTTGCAACCGAGGACAGATTATTTTTACGCGCTACATGCTTCAGCACTTGGCAGTCCCGTTGTGTGAGCTTTTGTGGCCTACCACTTCGCAGAGCAGTTGTTGCTCCTAGACCTTTCCACTTCACAATAGCAGCACTTCTAGTTGACCGGGGCAGCCCTAGCAGGGCAGAAATTTGACGAACTGACTTGTTGGATAGGTGGAATCCTATGACGGTGCCACCTATATAATGTTTGTCTATGGAGATTGAATGGCGGTGTGCTTAATTTTATACACCTGTCAGCAAAGGGTGTGGCTGAAGCACAGGAAAAGTGTTTGTCTGCACTGGGCCTTTTAAAGCCTGTATTTCCTTGGCATTTTCAGACAAATATTAACAGCTGGAGAAACAACACACCACACGTTTCGTGAGGTCATGTTTTTTTATTCCACCTCTAGTTCAAGTCATTGTTAGTCATTTTAATCCAAGATTTCAACGCATAAAATTAATTGAGGAATAGTGTTGAAGATAGCAATACAGAATCTACTGTAAGTAGTAAGGCTTTTCAATTTTATAATTACAGTACCAGTCAAAAGTTTGGACACAGCTACTCATTCCAGGGTTTTTCTTTATTTTTTATTATTTTCTACATTGTAAAATAATAATGAAGACATCAACATTCTGAAATAATACATATGGAATCATGTAGTAACCAAAAAAGTATTCAACAAATCACAATATATATTATATTTGAGATTCTTCAAATTAGCCACCCTTTGCCTTGATGACAGCATACTATTGGCATTCTCTCAACCAGCTTCATGAGGCAGTCACCTGGAATGCATTTCAATTAACAGATGTGCCTTGTTAAAAGTTAATTTGTGGAATTTCTTTCCTTCTTAATGTGTTTGAGCCAATCAGTTGTGTTGTGACAAGGTAGGGGTGGTTTACAGAAGTTAGCCCTATTTGGTAAAATAAAAATTATGGCAAGAACAGCTCAAATAAGCAAAGAGAAGCAATAGTCCATCATTACTTTAAGACATGGTCAGTCAATCCGGAACATTTCAAGAACTTTGAAAGTTTCTTCAAGCGCAGTTGCAAAAACCATCAAGCGCTATGATAAAACTGGCTCTCATGACGACCGCTACAGGAAAGGAAGGTCCCAGAGTTACCTCTGCTGCAGACGATAAGTTCATTAGAGTTAATTGCACCTCATATTGCAGCCCAAATAAATGCTTCACGGAGTTCAAGTAACAGACACTTCTCAACATCAACTGTTCAGATAGGATTGTGTGAATCAGGCCTTCATAGTTGAATTGCCGCAAAGAAACCACTACTAAAGTACACCATTAAGAAGAAGAGACTTGCTTGGACCAAGAAACATGTGCAATGGACATTAGACAGGTGGAAATCTTTCCTTTTTTGGTTCCGACTGCTGTGTCTTTGTGAGACGGATGATCTCCATATTTGCAGTTCCCACCGTGAAGCATGGAGGAGGTGTGATGATGTGGGGGTGCTTTGCTGGTGACACTGTCTGTGATTTATTTTAGAATTCAAGGCACACTTAACCAGCATGGCTACCACAGCATTCTGCAGCGATACGCCATCCCTACTGGTTTGCGCTTAGTGGGACTATCATTTGTTTTTCAACCCAACAATGACCCAAAGCACACCTCCAGGCTGTGTAAGAGCTATTTGACCAAGAAGGAGAGTGATGGTGCTGCATCAGATGACCTGGCCTCCACAACCACCCGACCTCAACCCAATTGAGATGGTTTGAGATTAGTTGGACTGCAGTGAAGGAAAAGCAGCCAACCAGTGCTTAGCATATGTGGGAATTCATTCAAGTCTGTTGGAAAAGCATTCCTCATGAAGCTGTTTGAGAGAATGCCAAGAGTGGGCAAAGCTGTCATCAAGGCAAAGGGTGGCTACTTTGAAGAATCTGAAATATATATATTTATTTGTAATACTTTTTTGGTTATTACCTGATTCCATATGTTTTTTCATAGTTTTGATGTCTTCACTATTATTCTACAATGTAGAGAATAGTAAAACTAAAGAAAAACCCTTGAATCATCAACTGTGTGTCCAAAATTTTGACTGGTACTGTATATGTAACCTTTGTACAAAGCCCAAACATGATAGTTGTATCATAATATATAAATGTAATATATGCCATTTAGCAAACGCCTTTATCCAAAGTGACTTACATTTTACAAAAGGGTACTTGATCCCATGAATCGAACCCCATATTTTGGCGTTGCAAGCACCATGTTCTACCAACAGAGGAGTGGTATAACATTGCACTTAACCAGCGAGGGGATAAAAATGACACCCAGGGATGTTAAAGTAGCCCGCCAGCTCTTTCCCCAAGAGCCAAACTCAACACTTTGGAATAGCCTTCTTTAAATGCATTGAGTTTTCCCAAACACTGTGGATTGAAGTCAGCCATCAGTCTAAGCCAGCCAACATGGTATAGCCTTATTGCTCGGGGCGAAAACACAGACACACATTTTTTATGCGACGACAAAGCTCCATTTTTGACCTGATAAAACCAGACTTTTCAATCGAGAAGCCATAAGACGCTTCGTGAAACTTTTATGCGCCCCCACGAAACACAATATATTGCGTGGTGTTTGATTTGAGCAGGCAAAAGGATGAAACAAGACAATGAAGAGCTATACCCACATGTAGGAAGCTCTGTCTGTACGGCCCTCAAAGACTGACCATAGACGACTATGTGGGTGTGTTTATTGGTGTGCATGGATCAATGGACATAAAAGGTATTTTAGTAGAGAGAGTGTTATCTGTTGTATGGGTTCATTCCAGTCCTTATGTGGAGATGGACTGGCTCGAGGAATATGTGTGGAAAAGATTTCATGTGGTTCAATTAGAGGTTAGTACATAAAAAGCCTAAGGCGGAAACACACAAAAATGTCCTCACATACTGTCTATAAATGAATGTTAATTCCCAATCAGCTTTTGGAAACAGTAGTTCCCTAACCTATCATTTTAATTAAACCTTAATAGGCACTTAATAACCATGATCATCCCCGATATTTCAATGCAAACAGTTGTAATGCATAGAGATCTATAGTGTCATCCAGTACCCAGGGTCTGACCTCCCTTTCACCTGCTCTGTTTCCTCTCTCCTCCCCAGGTTCTACACCTCGCCTTACAGTATCGCCACCAACCGCATGATCGCACAGACGTCCATCACGCCCTTCATCGCTGCTTCCCCCGTCTCCACATATCAGGTGAGTGGTATACTGGAGTGTACCCAGAGGGAGATAACCGCGGGGCGGCTGGTGACTGGCTGGGAGATGGGCAAGCTGTGGGGCTGGAAAACAGCAAGAGACTCTCGGAGATTCGTAACTTTGAAGCTTTCCTCATTGGTTTGCCAATGACGCTGGGATGAAAACACAACAGACGGAAAGTCTCGAAAAATGAGAAGGAAATAGACTGGGGGGGTCAGAAAAGCAACGCCCGATAGGAATTAGAGTGTTGGGAAAAAACAAACAGTTTCTCCCTCGCTGTCCTGACCCTGTTGTGCTTTTCAAGCTTTTTCAAGCTGTCATACCTTTCGTAGTAATTTTACATCCCTTTTTCCTGCTAACTGAATTCCACACTTTGCATCCCAGTTGATCCCTGGAACTATGTGAAACAGAGCGTTTCCATTTCTAAACACGCACAATTTCAAGCACCTCCAGATGTTTGACTGCAACAAGCAGAAGGGAAGAGACACTGTTCAGTTCACCTCCACTTTCCCCCTAGAGCACTCGCTGTTTATCATTGATGCTGATTAGAATGCAGAAAGAGGGAGAGCGACAGGGAGAGAGAGAGATGGAACAAGAGAGTGAGAGAGATGGAATCAGAGAGTGAGAGAGCAAGAAAGAGAGAGCGTTGGAGAGAGAGCGATAGGGAGAGAGAGAGAGAGAGAGAGAGAGATAAAGACAGAGAAGGAAAGAGAGAGGGAAGGGGGTTGGTTGGTGAAGGTTGGCTTGTCCGCCTTTCAGAAATGTCTGATTAAAACTCAGGTCCAGTGCTGGGGTGAGAAGTGGGCTAGAGCGCTGCGCTAATCCGCGTTCCGAAGGCTTCCCAAATTGATTTATCAAAAACAATGGCCTGGTTTTTGAGGAATATTAATCCTCACAGTTTCAATATTGGCCACGACCACTTCCTGATAATATTGCCCTTCAGCCAGGCAGCTACAGGCAAGGTGAGTCCTCCATCTTCTGCTCAAGTACAAAGAGTAGAGCAGGCAGGAAGCAAAGCATACGGTATGAGACAAAGGAATCACTTGTGGCCAAAATTATATGATTTCAGTTCTTTGTGGTAGAAAATATGAAGCCTTTTGCACTTTTTTTATTGGCTACTATTACATATAATCTGCTCAGATGCAGATAATTTATTGTTTATTGAATTGTGTGTTTTACAATTGTATTTATTTATTGGAAATAACAAACAAACTAAAACGATGGCTAATTCGCCAAATGCCCATTGTAAACAGTTTTTCTTTGGACTGTCTGTCTTTGGACTGTGTACGCTGGGAAAACATCCTGATTACTTTGTCACGTGACAGTGGACAATCCATCCACTTCCTGGTCTAGCCATGCGGTCTGCCCTGCTGTGTTCTGGCTGCCTTAATATCAAACACAAGCTCAGGGCAGCGTCAGCCAGAGGTAGACAGACATCCTCAGACTAGACCACTGGACAACATAGTCAGTCACACAATGCACCTGCTTCTTATTAAGTCATCACTGCTGCTACTAAATGCATCCATAATGATAATTAGTTTAAATTAAATAAACAATCAATCTCAAGTCAAAACATTTAAAAGCACACGCAGGTTTAATCTTGTTGATGTCACGTGGAAATATTCTAAAGATGGACGATTAGGGAACAAAGCTTTGTCTCATCTCTCTTTTTTTCTTCCTGTTGTCTCGAGAACAAACATCGTGAGGAGGAAACAAACAATCATGGCTCTGTGCTATACAATAAAAACCCCTCACATGTTTAGGCAAGCCCCAAATCATGGGCTTTAACGAGCTCAGAGGATTGGCGTTCTTATGGAAGATTAGCATCTGTTTGTCTTTGTTGAGTCCAATCATTTCCCCAAGGATCAATGGGCAGACGTGTGTGTGTGTGTCTCTGACTAGCTGTCTAATAGTCCTCACCAGCAAATCTAAATGGTCCATTTCTTCAACTGTGGCTTCTCTCACGGTCGACAGCAGGAATTCTGTTGAACTGAATGGCCCACTCAGTCCAATAGAGTAGTAGGTCTTTTTCTGTTTCAGGGTTAGTTTGTGGGTCCTTGTCCCTCGATATTCGGATTGCCACTGTCGACCCAAGCCGGGTTGAGCCATCTTGTCCTGTGGCGTGACACGCTGTGCCTAATTCTGCAAATTCAAGGCCTATGTGTTTTCAACTGGCCCGAGGCTCGTTAGCTCCGTCTTAACTCGACATGCCCACACTTCCCAGGCACGGAAGTAACAGTGGGAAAGGACAGGGCACAAGCATGCAGAGAAATAGCGTGACAATAGAAAACCAGTTATTGCACACTGTTGATTGTAAGGGAAAAGAGGTGGCATGGGTAACCTTAAGTCAATAATGACGTTTCATTTGATGTCTCCCTCATAGGTCCAGAGTACGTCATGGATGCCTCATCAACAATACGTTATGCAACCTACAGTAAGTGCATTTCCATTCTCTCTGTCATGTGATTTACTGTGTGTTCTCTAGCAGTCCCACGTGGACCTTTGACCTATTGGGTTAGAGGTCGACAGAAGTCGAAGATGCCTGATGTCTACTTTCACTTGCGGTAAATTCACAGTGCCGTTCGGTTAACTCACCAGAAGAGTTACGAGCGCTTTGGATAGAATGTTATGACTCTTTCAGAATGTTGCAACCTCCAAGGCACTTTCTATGTGTTTAGAGCTAATATCAGGCAGCATTGGAATTGGTAAAGTAGATGCTCCGTCTTCAAACTCCTCCTGTGGCAAGTCCACTTTCAGACCACCGCCGGAACTCACCCACAGACTCGAGCACCGAACCGAATTGTATCGCTGATAGCTAAATGATTCCTCCGCTACTGTCTTGAATCACCGGAAACGATGTATGAAAGTTGGTCGTTCCATCATGATAACCACTTGGATGTCCATTCGCTCTTTCTTAGGTGTTCAGACATGTGTTTCTGGTTGGGTACACACAGAGTTTATGGGTCTTGGTGGACTGTAGTGTGACTCAGCAGAATTTAACTAGCAAAGCAGAACACCAGCTAGCCTGCTCAATCTATCTCTGCTCAATCTATCTCTGCAACACACCAGGCCACCAGCACTCAATTCTCCAATAGTACTGCAATACTTCTAATATCAGTCAGCGTTTCATGTTATATTAATCCTACATTACTAATAGGTCCCATGTGGCTCTGGCGTTGCAATGCCAAGGTTGTGGGTTTCAATTCCCACAAGGGGCCAGTACAAAAATTTATGTACTCACTACTGTAAGTCGCTCTGGTTAAGAGCATCTGCTAAATTCCGAAAAAATGCTATAATAATAATATATGCCATTTAGCAGACCCTTTTATCCAATGTGACTTACAGTCATGTGTGCATACATTTTACATGTGGGTGGTCCTGGGAATAAAGCCAACTATTCTGCCGTTGCAAATGCCATGTTCTACCAACTGAGCTACACAGGACCGGCGTTTCATGTCATATTAACCCGGAAATGTTTATCATCCACAAGTTCATCAGATCTCAAACTCAACCATTCTAGCTAGAATACAACTTCAATTATACCTAACTACTAGTGTATATAGTTGTTTTTGTTTCATTCATTTGGTTTCATGCATTTTTCACACAGAGTAGCTAATAATAACATTATAATAGCACATACTTTAATGCAACTGACTGATTCCCATTTAGGACAACTTAGTCTCTTGTTTAGGCAAGAGGCAATTAGTTGGTCTCGTGCATTAGAGCAGCCTGTATGAGTTGTTCATGAGAGCTGATGCTTTCAGAGCTCCTAATGGTTCTGCTGCTGTTGCATCCAATCTCCCATCCTGGCCCTGAGCTTTACTGCAGTATGTAGCTTTTTATACTGGTGTCATTGTGATGTGTTAGGTTATTGCCATGTTATCAATATTGCACTAATGTGAGAGACTGAAAATGCAGCCTCGTGTTTTGCAGAGAGTATATCAGGTTTCGGGTATGACCCAGATGCAGACAGTGTCGGGGAAATAAAATGTTATTTCTAATACAGGGGCAGGCAAACGACAGGTTAAAGGCAGGCAGGGGTCAGTAATCCAGAGCGGGTAGGGTGCATAGGGTCCAGAACGGCAGGCAGGGTCAGGGCAGGCAGAAGAGTCAAAATCAAGAAGGACTAGGAAACAGGAGCAAGAAACAGACAGGAGCAGGGGAACAAACACTGGTAGGTTTCATAAACAAAATGAACTGGCAACAGACAAACAGAGAACACAGGTATAAATACACAGGGGATAATGGGGAAGATGGGTGACACCTGGAGGCGGGTGGAGACAAGCACAAAGACAGGTGAAACAGATCAGGGTGTGACAGACTAGGGATATTCAAGTCAAATCAAATTTTAAAGGTCACATGCGCCAAATACAACAGGTGTAGTAGACCTTACAGTGAAATGCTCACTTACAAGCCCTTAAAAAAACAATGCAGTTTTAAGAAAATTCATGAAAAAGTAAGAGATAAGAATACAAATAATTAAAGAGCAGCAGTAAATAACAATAGCGGGGCTATATACAGGGGGTATCGGTACAGAGTCAATGTGTCAATGTGTGGGGAGCACCGGTGTTGATGTAATTGAGGTAATTATGTAGTTGCCATACCAGGCAGTGATTGCAACCCGTCAGGATGCTCTCGATGGTGCAGCTGTAAAACCTTTTGAGGATCTGAGAACCCATGCCAAATCTTTTCAGTCTCCTGAGAGGGAATAGGTTTTGTCGTGCCCTCTTCACGGCTGTCTTGGTGTGCTTTGTCCATGTTAATTTGTTGGTGATGTGGACGCAAGGACCATGAAGCTCTAAACCTACTCCACTACAGCCCCTTCGATGAGAATGGGGGCATGCTCGGTCCTCCTTTTCCTGTAGTCCACAATCATCTCCATCATCTTAATCATGTTGAGTGAGAGGTTGTCTGACCACCCTATAGGCTGTCTCATTGTAGTCGGTGATCAGGCCTACCACTGTTGTGTCATCAGCAAACTTAATGATGGTGTTGGAGTTATGCCTCGCCATGCAGTCATGAGTGAACAGGGAGTACAGGAGGGGACTGAGCACACACCCCTGAGGGGCCCCTGTGTGGGGGATCAGTGTGGCGGATGTGTTGTTACCTACCCTTACCACTTGGGGGTGGCCCGTCGGGAAGTCCAGGATCCAGTTGCATAGGGAGGTGTTTAGTCCCAGGGTCCTTAGCTTAGTGATGAGCTTTGAGGGCCCTACGGTGTTGAACACTGAGCTGTAGTCAATGAATAGTATTCTCACATAGGTGTTCCTTTTGTCCAGGTGGGACAGAGCAGTGTGGAGTGCAATAGAGATTGCATCATCTAAATCTGTTGGTGCGGTATGCAAATTGGTGGGGGTCTAGGGTTTCAGGAATAATGGTGTTGATGTGAGCCATGACCAGCATTTCAAAGCATTTCATGGCTACAGATGTGAGTGCTACGGGTCAGTAGTCATTTAGGCAGGTTACCTTAGTGTTCTTTGGCACAGGGGCAATGGTGGTCTGCTTGAAACATATAGGTATTACAGACTCAGACAGGGAGAGTTTGAAAATGTCATTGAAGACACTTTCTAGTTGGTCAGCGCATGCTCGGAGTACACGTCTTGGTAATCCGTCTGGCTCAGCGGCCTTGTGAATGTTGACCTGTTTAAAGGTCTTACTCGCATTGGCTGCGGAGAGCATGATCACACAGTCGTCCGGAACATCTGATGCTCTCATGCATGTTTCAGTGCTACTTAGAAGAAGTTATTTAGCTTGTCTGGTAGGCTCGTGTCACTGGGCAGCTCTCGGCTGTACTTCCCTTTGTAGTATGTAATAGTTTGCAAGCCCTGTGCGAATGTTGCCTGTAATCCATAGCTTCTGGTTGTGGTATGTACGTACAGTCACTGTGGGGACGACGTCCTCGATGCACTTATTGATAAAGCCAGTGACTGATGTGGTGTACTCCTCAATGCCATCGGAAGAATCCCGGAACATATTCCAGTATGTGCTAGTAAAACAGTCCTGTAGTTTAGCATCTGCTTCATCTAAACACTTTTTTTATAGACCGAGTCACTGGTGCTTCCTGCTGTAATTTTTGTTTGTTAGTAGGAATTAGTCGGATAGAGTTATGGAGTTATGGTCAGATTTGCCAAATGGAGGGGGAGGGAGAGCTTTGTACGCATCTGTGTGTGGAGTAAAGGTGGTCTAGAATTTTTTTCCCCTCTGGTTGCACATTTAACATGCTGATAGAAATGAGGTAAAACTGATTTAAGTTTCCCTGCATTAAAGTCCCCGGCCACTAGGAGCACTGCCTCTGGATGAGCGTTTTCCTGTTTGCTTATGGCGGAATAGAGCTCATTGAGTGCGGTTTTAGTACCAGCCTCGATCTGTGGTGGTATGTAGACGGCTATGAAAAATACAGATGATAAACTCTCTAGGTAGATAGTGTGGTCTACAGCTTATCATGAGTTACTCTACCTCAGGCGAGGAAAATCCTGAGACTTCCTTAGATATTGTGCACCAGCTATTGTTTACAAATGTGCCTTACCAGATGATGCTGTTCTGTCCTGCCGTTAGTGTATAACCCGCCAGCTGTATGTTCTTAATGTCGTCATTTAGCCACAACTCGGTGAAACACAAGATTATTACAGTTTTTAATGTCCCGTTGGTAGGATATACGTGCTTTCAGTTCGTCCCATTTATTTCCCAGCGATTGAACGTTACCTAGCAGAACGGAAGGCAAGGGGCAGATTAGCCACTCTTCGCCTGATCCTCACAAGGCATCCTGGTCTCTTTCCGCGAAACCTACGTTTCCTTTTCCAGCGAATTCCGGGGATCTGGGCCTGGTTGAGTGTCTGTAGTATATCCCTCGCATCCCACTCATTGAAGAAGAACTCCTCTTCCATTTTGAGTTGAGTATTCCCAGTTCGGATGTCCAGGAGCTCTTTTCATTTATAAGAGACGGTAGCAGCAACATTATGTACAAAACAGGTTACGAACAACACAAACAAAATAGCATGGTTGGTTAAGAGCCGATAAGATGGCAGCCCTACCATCCGGCGCCATCTTGGACAGCTGAAGGCTGGAGGATCTGAAGAAAGATCTATCCCCAAGCAATCCATTTACATTACGGTCATTTAACAGACACTCCTATCCAGAGCAACTTACCGGGGTTGTGAGTGCATACATTTTCTTTTTTTTCATGCTTGTTCCCCATGGGAATCAAACCCACAACCCTGGCGTTGCAAGCGCCGTGCTCTACCAACTGAACTACACAGGACTACCATCCCACTGGTCTTCATACACTACATCATACCTAAGGCACTGTGTGGGTCCTCCAGAGCCATATCTTAGACTTAGAGCATTTAGGGGTCCTAGTGAGTGAGATCATTTACACACAGGCAGTATCAAAGACGACTACTGTACATATGTGATGCCGGCGAATCCGGAACAATGCAACACTATAGTTCCTGATCTACCATCACCACCAACACCAACACCACTATCCATAGAGAAGCCCTCCTACCACCTACTACCCTCCTGCTGCTCCCTGCTGCGACCGTTACCACCTAGCCTCCACATCTCAGTTACCCCCACGCTGGGAGACAAGCAACATGTAATCTGGCCCCAGCGGGGCACCACTCCACCAGCCTCCCAGCCAGCTCCTCTCCTTCCCTCTCCGAGCCAGTCAACCGCCATGACGGGACGGGAGTCCCTGGTGCTACAGATGCTGCAGAGAGGAGAGGATCAAAGCGTGTGTGTGTGTGTGTGTGTGTGTGTGTGTGTGTGTGTGTGTGTGTGTGTGTGTGTGTGTGTGTGTGTGTGTGTGTGTGTGTGTGTGTGTGTGTGTGTGTGTGTGTGTGTGTGTGTGTGTGTGTGTGTGTGTGTGTGTGTGTGTGTGTGTGCGCGCGCGTCTGTCTGTATTGGATTGGTTAGGTGTGCTATATTAGTGTCTGTGGTTGATGTTGTTTACTGCACCGTATGGGTGTGTTTATTAATACAGTAGGTGTGTGAGAGATTGCTCGTGAAATACAGTGTGCACATGTTTTTACATGTGAACGTGTTTTACGGATTGATGAGTATGAGTGGGCTGTCAGTGTTGCTCTTACATAAACCATATGAGGTATCGGTAAGTCCCTTAATCTATAGTCTTCTATTGTGACTATTGGCATGGCCTATAATAGAATAGGTGCTGCTATTGGACCTGGTGTCTCTTGGAAAATAGATGTTATCTCAATGAGAAAAACCTGTATATATAAAGGTTAAATAAAAAGAAAACAGTTTAAATACAGTAGCGTCCCTTCTGCTCCCTCCCTATAGACCAGTGTCTTTCTCTCTCTCTCTGTCCGTATGGCCTTGTTCCAATGGCCGCTGCATCCACAATCCACCAGACCGCCCCCTATGCCCTAACCTCAGCTGCCCCTCCCTTCAACCTCCCTCCACTCGACCACCACCCAACCTATCCCCTTATGTCTGCACTTATATTCTTCCTGTACAATGGCCACATTGGGGTCGCCCCCCGTGCCGCCGATCCAATGAAACACATTAAACTAGCCTAGCGTTCAAGGGCTACTTCCAAGTATTAAAACAATTGATTGCGCTGCAATTTGGGGCTGTTGGCATGCACAGCATGTTTAACCAATGGGCCATTCTGGGGGGAGTGTTCTCCTGGTGTCTGGCGCAATATGGAGGCGGTGGAGCATGGTAAAGGGAGAGGACATTGCTACAGCCAATCAGAATGACTACGCCAGAGCGCAGACCTGGGTTCCTATTCTGGCTGTGCCGGGGTGGACATTACAAGAGTACACGGCCATTAAGGCCAGATCGTTCTTCAAGATGTCAAAACGTTCATAGATGACCAGCAGGGTCAAATAATAATCACACTTGTTGCAACAGGTCAGTAGCTCAGGAGTTAATTGTCAGTTGGCTTTTCATAACCGAGCATGGCTGACCCCAGCCTCCTGGCACAGAGACTATTGCAGCATAGATAATGGAGGCTGAGACGTTGGGGGTCAGCGGACACTGTGGCCCGTCCAACGATACCCCCAGACAGGGCAAACCAGGCAGGATATAACCCCACCCACTTTGCCAAAGCACCGCCCCCACACCACTACAAGGATATCAACAGACTACCAACGTACTACCCTGAGACAAGGCTGAGTAAAGCCCACGAAGCTCTCCTCCACCGCACGAGCTCAAGGGGGCGCAAAACTGCTCAAGAAGATCACGTCACAGATTCAACCCACTCAAGTCGAGTATAGCGCAAAAGATCTGGCACGGTGTGATGCACCCCTCCTAGGGTCGGCATGGAAGAGCACTAGTAAGCCAGTGACTCAGCCCCTGTAATAGGGTCAGAGGCTGAGTATCCCAGTGGAGAGAGGGGAGCCGGCTAGGCAGGCAGAGACAGCAAGGGTGGTTCGTCACTTCAGTTTTTGCACCCCTGGGCCAGACGACATTAGACAAAATGATTTTGAATACTATGTGAACCCGGGTATGCTAGTGTGCCGCTTGTCGGTGGCAGTTTGAATTTTAAAGGAGTTAACATGATAAGTGAGAATTGAAAGTGTTCTTTGAGCAAGAGTTTGCAGGCTGCTGTTACATGGTAGAAACAGCAGTGTATCTTGTTTATCTCACTAGATTGAGTTTGACAACCGTAGCCTGAGTGCTCTATCCGTCAGCGTTGCGCTTTGTTAGGAGATGGGGAGAGAGAGAAAAATGAAAAGACAAACAGTTTGCAGAAATGTGTGTATCCTTGGACGAGAAGTGCTTAGAGCGAAAACTTCAGAAGAAAAATGACAGCTTGTTTTCAATTGCCGTTAAAAAAAACGGCTTCAAGTCGCTTCTTTCTCTCCCAGTCTTTCACTTTTTCTCTCTCTCTCTGTTTATCTTTCCCTGTATCATTCTCTCTCACACAGTCTCCTTCTCTCTCTCTTCTCCTTCTCCTGTCTCACTCCATCTCCTCTCTCTCTCTCTCTCTTTCTTCATCTCTCTCTCTCTCTCTCTCTCTCTCTCACACACTCACACACACACACACACACACACACACACACACACACACACACACACACACACACACACACACACACACACACACACACACACACACACACACACACACACACACCCTGTCCCTTCCAGTACTGAGGTTCTTTGAAGCTGTGGTGTACATGCCAGCTGGGAGGGTGGTGTTGCCAGCAGTACTTAGGCTGTGAGGTAATGCCTGCAGTAGATCAGTCAGCAGCAGACCTGGGATAGTTGAGTAGACTACACTGCAAACAAGATGTTATAGTATTGAGATAATGAAGTTAAAATTGCTTGAGTTGAGTTCATCACACTCGCCAAGAAAACGCATTTACTAGTTTTTAGTTGACATTAGCTTACCCGGAAAATACATCACGATAATTTGTATTGTTCTAAGATATTCTGACTTCAAGCCTTTTTCAAGCGTTTTTTTAAGTAAGCAAAATGATCTGCCAGAGCACTAAGATAATTTGTCTTGGTAAGATGTCTTATTAAGATCAAATAACATGAAATAAGAATTTATCTTACCCTATCAAGACTTTTTGGTTTTGTTTAAATAATCAAAATTGTCTGCCAGTGCACTGAGATACACTACATGGCCAAAAGTATGTGGAAAAGTATGCTCGTCAAACATCTCATTCCAACATCATGACCATTAATATGGAGTTGGTCCCCCCCCTTTGCATCTATAATAGCCACTCTTCTGGGAAGGCTTTCCATTAGATGTTGGGACATTTCTGTGGTTACTTGCTTCCATTCAGCCTCGAGCATCAGTGAGGTCGGGCACTGATGTTGGGCGATTAGGCCTGACTCGCAGTCGGCATTCCAATTATTCCCAAAGGATTTTGATGGGATTGAGGTTAGGGCTCTGTGCAAGCCAGTCAAGTTCTTCCACTCCAATCTAGACAAACCATTTCTGTATGGGCCTCACTTTGTACACGGGCACATTGTCATGCTGAAACAGGAAAGGGCCTTCCCCAAACTGTTGCCACAAAGTTGGAATCACAGAATCGTCTAGAATGTCGTTGTATGCTGTAGCGTTAATATTTCCCTTCACTGGAACTAAGGGGCCTAGCCAGAAACCATGAAAAACAGCCCCAGAGCATTATTCCTCCTCCACCAAACTTTACAGTTGGCACTATGCATTGGCGCAAGTAGTGTTCTCTTGGCATCCGCCAAACCCAGATTCGTCCGTCGTACTGCCAGGCGGTGAAGTGTGATTCATCACTCCAAAGAACGCATTTCCACTGCTCCACAGTCCAATGGCGGCGATTTTTACACCACTCCAGCCGACGCTTGACATTGCACATGGGGATCTTAGGCTTGTGTGCGGCTGCTCAGCCATGGAATCCCATTTCTTGAAGCTCCCGACGAACAGTTCTTGTGCTGAAGTTGCTTTCAGAGGCAGTTTGGAACTTGGTAGTGAGTATTGCATCCAAGGATAGACGATTTTAACTCCCTACGCGCTTCAGCACTCGGCAGTCCCGTTCTGTGAGCTTGTGTGGCCTACCAATTAGTGGCTGAGCCGCTGTCGCTCCTAGACGTTTCTACTTCAAAATAACAGCACTTACAGTTGACCGGGCCAGCTCTAGCTCTAGCAGGGCAGAAATTTGACTAACTGACACTAACGGTAGGATATATTTATTTAGGATTTATTTTGTATTTTTATGCACTTTAGAACCCTAGCCAGCTTCACATGGCCCCTGCTCCAGCAAACACACATTAAGATGCACACAGGCAAACACACACACTCCACTCTGCCAAACTACTGCAGCAGATAAACTAGCCAAGTGCAACATTGTTGTTTTTCCCAAGTGACTGATGTGCAGTATGCCCCCTTGATATATGTGCTCACTCCAGTGTGCTGTTTTAGTATGTCTTTCATCTTTGTTCAGTAGAAGTTACACCATATTCACTGAATTCCTCTGCATGGTACCATAGTTGGTCTTTCTGACAGCGACTTTAAACCTCAACTATCTCCCTTCATGGGAAGCACGGAATCATCCCACTGTATGATACACTTTGGTTCAGGGGGAGAACGTTTATCCTGAGCCTCGGCTTGGTCTCCGGTTGTCCTCGAGCTGCTCTCATTGTGTGCGCGCCCATTCTGTAAAATGGCTCTGCTGGTTTTCCCTTCACCTACTGTGTCACTGCCAGGCAATATGGTTACAAAGGTTGATGTCTGTTCTGAGTTGTAGACTGTTGGTTTGGCGTATAGAAGATGTACAGATATAGCCTGGGTGCCAATCTGTTTTTGCTCTCTTGCCAACTCCTAATGGAATTGTCATGCTGAACATTTGGTTTGATAATGACAATGGGGTATAGGCAAAAGCACAAACAGATCTGGGATCAGATTAGTATTGATATTATTAGTGATATTGATGTTTTACTGGCTTGTAGTGTGGAATGCAGTATGTTTTGTCAGAGTCGCTTACAGTACATTTCATTTTGATTCTACAAGATCAATTTGGAGAAATGTGTTCATTCCCCATGCTATTTCCTCACCTCAATAAAACATCAACTGCTCTGACATAGATTCAAATCAAATCCCACACAATCCCTGTCCCTCACAGATTCTGGAGGCTGCTTCAGGGAACGTCGGGACAGCGTTTTGTTTTTTTGGTACCCATTACCATGGCGACCACTGCCCCCCCCCCCGACGTTGTAAATCGCCACGCCAGAGTTTCCAGGCACTCACATGGGACAGTGAGACAGTCAGAGACATGTCGTAAAAGTGCTGTGACGGTCAGGGCGGCTGACATCTGGGGTGGTGAGGTAGTCTCAGCAGAGCATATCACAGCCACAGTGTGGGCTGTTGTTCACTTGTGGGGTCATCGACGTCTCCGCTAAACACATCATTTAGTGTGATACAGCCCCACTGCTGTAGTGTATCGTGTGAAGATCTTTTAGAAATGCTTATAGTCTCTGTATTTGTTTCAGAGTGTCTCAGTTTGTCTCGTCGTCTTTTTTTGTTTCACTTGGGTCCCTCGTTTTTGTTCGTTAAGGACCGTCTGGTAAAACGAGATAGGGGATCTCTAGGCGTAGTCAAAAGAAAAAAACTCCAACACATCCTGTCACAGTGGGTCACAGTGGGTCATTGTTGTACCTCAGAACTGTGTCTTAGCCTTCACCACGTGGGGTCTTGTAGGCAGGCTGCTGCAAAGCAAGGGCAGACGTCTGTCTGTTTGCTAGCTAGCTAGCCCTAGGTGGGATTCATGTTGTGGATTAGAGAAATAGACTCCACAATCCAGCCTCCCGTTTTAGGGCTTACAAGCCTGGAAAGGTGCCCGAGGCCTTGGAACCTGGTGCAGCCATGGAAGGCAGCACACAAAGACTATCTGAAATAGCATGCTGCTCACCATAAACACACACACACTAACACTGAATGACTTGTGCAATTTCCCGAACACCAGTAGCCTAACCTCCTTTTTTCCCTCTGCGGGTGCTTTGGTGGTGGTGCACAATACATACATTATGAAGGTGGGCAATCCTGGTATTAGGGGCCCAGTGCCTCTACAGTTAGCCAGCTCAATCAGGGGTTTGTCTGTAAAGCCCGCTTCACATCAGACCGAGGGCATTACAGCCCGTCTAACAGCCTTGATGTCTGACAACTCGCCATCTTTAACTAACTAGCTACAGTTTATCTGCTTCTCCTGTTAGCAACCCACACACACTCAGTATACACACACAGTCAGTATGACATACACACACACACTTAGTATGACATACACACACACTCAGTATGACACACACACACACACTCAGTATGACATACACACAAGCACTCAGTATGACATACACACACACACACACACTCAGTATGACATACACACTCAGTATGACACACACACACACTCAGTATGACATACACACACACACTCAGTATGACATACACACACACACTCAGTATGACACACACACACACTCTCAGTATGACACACACACACTCTCAGTATGACACACACACACTCTCAGTATGACATACACATACACACTCAGTATGACATACACATACACACTCAGTATGACATACACATACACACTCAGTATGACACACACACACTCAGTATGACACACACACACAATCAGTATGACATACACACACAATCAGTATGATACACACACACACACACTCAGTATGATACACACACACACACTCAGTATGATACACACACACACACACACTCAGTATGATACACACACACACACTCAGTATGACACACACACACTCAGTATGACACATACACACTCAGTATGACATACACACACACACTCAGTATGACATACGCACAAACACTCAGTATGACATACACACAAACACTCAGTATGACATACACACACACCGACACAAACAGTATGTCTGTGTGTCATACTGAGTGTGTATGTGTATGTCATACTGAGTGTGTGTATGTCATACACACTCAGTATGACATACACACACACACTCCGTATGACATACACAGTCAGTATGACATACACAGTCAGTATGACATACACAGTCAGTATGACATACACAGTCAGTATGACATACACACACGCCGACAAACAGTAATTGAATATAGACTCAAAAACACGTCCTCATACATACCAGATTCTCATGAATATATATTATCTAGTATATCATTCTTAAACACACACACACAAACTAGACAAATCATTCTCATCTCTTTTGCTGGCTCTCCTTGGACTCACAAAGACAAACACACACAGACAGACAGACAGACAGACAGACAGACAGACAGACAGACAGACAGACAGACACACAGACAGACAGACAGACAGACAGACAGACAGACAGACAGACAGACAGACAGACAGACAGACAGACAGACAGACAGACAGACAGACAGACAGACTCACACACACACACTCTCGCAAACACAGAAAATCGAAATCATAAATCGGCTTAACTCTCTCCGACACGTCTGTGAATTAAGCCCTTCCGTTACTCTCCGTTTCCCATTATAAAAGCATTGTCAGCCGCTGAATCGGTTACAGGTATCCTTAGCTCTGTCCTGTCTCTCCCTCAATCCATCTTCTTCACCTTTTTCTGTCTCCCAATATCCATCTAACTCCCCCACTCCTCTATCCCCCATCTCTCTCTCTCTCTGTTTATCCCTCTCCCTTATCTCTCAATCTCTCTCTCTCTCTGTCACCCGCTTTTCCATTACCCTCTTCCACCCTCCTCTCTCCAGCCCGCCTTCCCTTCTTTTTTTGCTGAGATGAAACTACGGGAGGGATTGGGCCTTGCATGCGATGGGCAAGAGAGAAAAAGACAGGCGAGAGAGAGAAAAATAGGAGAGAGGTAAAGAGAAAACAAAAGAGAAAGGGAAAACAAAAGAGAGAGAAAATGAAAGCGAGGGAAGAGAGAGAGAGAGAGAGAGTGATGGGAGAGAGGAAGCGAGAAAGGGGGAGAAAGAGAGCGGCCTGCCACACAGCAGCAGTGTTCTGAACGCCAGGGAGGAGACAGCCTCAGCGATTCTGACAGGCCATGTCTGCTCAGTTTGTTCTCCAATCGTCCCACACAGTCACCAGCAGGGTGTGCACACACACACACACACACACACACACACACACACACACACACACAGGAAGACAGACACAGTAGACAAATTAGCGAGGGAAAAGCGAGTAAAAGAGGACAGAGTCGGAGCCCAGGAAAAAGGCTTTGTTTCTGAATGCCTCACTCCAGAGGTTTGGCTGGTAGAGAGAAGCGAGAAGCAACTCGCTTCGTGACGAGGCGATGAAAGAGCAGCCATGAATTCTTCACATTCCCTCTTGTTCCATCCAGAACACGTTACCGCTACTGATCCGCCTGTTAGGGCTACACGTGTCGCAATAGCATGAGGGGAAGAGATGTGTGCCGACCACAGACAATCAGTGAACCAGTCGCGTACAGCACGTCGGCAACATCAACGGCGGGTATTGACTCTCTGATGCTCTGCTGCGCCGATGCTCAACAACCCATTGATGTATAAAATGCCACTTTGTTCTCCGCCCACCGATTGGCACTATTGCCTTAACATGCCCTCTACCCCCCTTTTCCCCTCTCCCCTCCCTCAGGGTGCAGTGATCACCCCAGCCATGGACCACACCATGTCCATGCAGCCTGCCAACATGATGGGCCCGCTCTCCCAGCAGATGAACCATCTGTCCCTGGGCACTACAGGAAGTGTGAGTACTGTACCATCCATGGACCCCTCCATACTGGGTCTACTTTAGCTAAATCATATCACTTTGAGAATGCACCGTTGTATATCCTATTCACGTCCAATAATATCACTCCGAGACGGCAGCTATCTTTACTACCATGCCTCCTGTATCTAATATATAAATAGCAGATGCTTTCATCCAAAGCGTCCTTACGGTCACGCGTGCATAGATTGTTTTCGTATGGGTGGCCCCAGCAGAAGTCGGCCCCCTTTGGTGTTGTAAAGGTCGTGCTCTACCGACCGAGTCACATAGGACTGTATCTACTAATATTCTCTGGAGAAACAGGAAAAGGTCTCTTTAATTGTGGATGAGGTTTCGGTCAGTCGACCTTCCTCAGATCGTATCTCCACAAACAGTCGTGGGAAAGATGGCATTTTTCTTGTTTCTCCAGTTTTGCCTTTTGCCTCCAGCACCTTCACCAATCAGCTCTGGGTGTGCGGTACATTCTGCCTGAAATCATATTTCTCTGAAAGCCTGCATCTCTACTCAAGGAAAACACGATCTTTCACGGACTGTAATCAGGGGCATAGCTTATATCTTTATATCGACTCAAGCCACATACGGTAGTCTCACTCTCAACTCTGTACTTGAACAGTATCGGCGGCAGATTTGGTTCCACCGTAGCTTCACCGTAGTGTTCATATCCTTACCTAAGAGTACAGGATTCTACGGTCAATGCCGTACCTACAGCAGCAATATCTATGTCTAAGGGTGAGACATGGCACCGGTGAATTAAATTCTTTCTGCGTTTACCTAATTGAAATGTGTGGATATATCTCTGAAAGTGTCTCCATGTCCAACATGGAAAATCCGTCACTTGGTGTGTGTGAACAGCAAGATGTTTGACAAGCGTATCTCCTTTACTATCCCAAAGTTGAACAGATTTCCCATTGACTAGAACAACGAGCCTCACTGTGAACGCCAGGCGATATGATGACTCCTCTAACCCGCTAAATCACACATCAACCATATCACTCCAACCAGCTTCCTGCTTTCCCCCTTTTAGACAGGAGATTTAGAGGTGTCACACACTATCCAGTCTTCCACTTCCTGCTCTAACCCTATGTCTCCAGGGGCAGAAGGGGCTTAGTTTACTCCAGCACTGGGTCTTGAGTGTAATCGCGTGATTGAAACAGTGCGGCATTGTACAGTTACCGCCGGCGCCATGTGTTTCCAGGTGAGTTGTCAGCAACTGCGACGCCATGTTGGCTCTGGGATGAAAGAATGACCCTAATCTCTCCCAGCTGTGCTAACAGGCAGGATTGGAGCGAGTGAATCTACGTTGATGGGTTTTGATGTGTGATGAATATAAATGAAAAGCTCCTTTCTACCCGACTACAGCCCCGAGGCACTACACTGTATGTAGACTATTATGTGTGCTGCATATAGCATGCAATGCCCTGATAATCTATTGGGAAGAAGCCATGTGTCTTCTTATCACGTGGTTCGGAGCCAGATGGGAAAGCCCCTTTATGGTTTCCTCATAGGAAGAACCTGTGGAAACAGGTTATGACTAGGTATATTTGTATGATTTTAACATGGAGTGTTTACATGTGGTGAGCTGTTTTATGTCATGTCATGCATGCTGCTCTGTCCTATGAAAGCCTCAGTCAGCACCTGTCTGTCCTCACAGTCAACAACCAAAATGGCCGCCACACCTCAGAATACTTTTGGCTGTTCTCAAAGTCCCTGTGGTGACATGGCTGTTCCCATTCTGCCCCAGGAGCGGTGACCGTAGGTTTCCGAGAATACAGACATGTTTTTACGGTAAAGAATGAGTATAGGAATGTCGGCACCCGTTAAATGGTAGTGAGGAAAGTTCCTCGTTACGAAGCGGTTTTGAAGGTCAACACAGTTCTACTCCGCTATCAAAATGTGGCGGTAACCTCAACTCACTTTGACAACGTTATTGTCTTGTTCTTGTTTTCAGTTGGCATTCCTAGAATATTGTTTCAAATGCTTGATATTGCTACTTTTCATGTATATTATTCTGCCAATGGCCCTCACCCGTTTGTTAGATTCTGCCCTCCGTATTTAAATCCGACAGTGCCTTCAACACAGTGACAGGGACATGACAAGAGGTGACCTTCCTTCCCCCTAAGCTATCCTTCACATCCAGCTCTGGTCGTCATGGCGACAGTGGCTGACAGACAGGTTGTTGGTCAACTCAGTGGACTCGTCCCCAGTAAAGAGGGATTAGCGCACCATGCTGTCCCTTTTTATCCTCCCTGGGAGCAGCGATGTCCCTCCGGGCGACGGGTTCTTAGGCTCACCCTCCTACAGGTTAACACTGGATCAGACTGGAGAACCAGACAGGCTGCTGCTAGAACCCATCCTCCACGCAGCTTTTCTTACGAGCACTGACTTTCCTAATAGGACTGAGGATGTGGTTGTTTCACCTAGCTATCTTAAGGTGGATAACAGTGATGAAGCAAGACTAGTCTGAGCCCTCATCCCTCATAGACGTTGTATGAGCATGGATACGAGTGGGCATCCTGTTGTACAGTGTGACTGTAATAGTAATGGATTGGGTTTGTATGGTATATATTTTTTCCGCCTGGTCTCAAAGGGCCTTGCATGGTGTGACGGGAGTACTGCGTCAGGGCCCAGCAAGACATTTCCATAGCATATGTCCTCCTTTATTCTTCAGTTAAACATCCATCTCTGTATGGATGACCACAAGTGTCACTCTCTCTGCATACAAATGCAGAGAGAGTATCTGTTGTATTAGGCCCAGGCATATACATGAAGTGAAATAGAATGGTGAATGCCGCAAGCCGGCTGGTTCCATCAGGCTAGTAATGCCCCGCAGGGAAGATGCAAATCTTATGAATATCTCTAAAGTGGAACTCATCAGTATCCATTCTGATGCTGTGCCACCATTAATTGCCTACAGCGAGTTGCTGCCGGAACCCGGGATGTACTGTAGACGGACAGATAGAGAGGGAGTTGTCTTGCCTGCACCCCACTGGTGCTCTTGGCTGTGTGGATAGTGCAGTGAGAGGGATCCTTACGGAGTCCACTCACGCCACCCTCGTTAAGAACACAGGCCGAGGCCGCCTCGCACTCATCAAACACGCCATCTGCTCGAGGCTTTTTGTGTGTGTGCGTGTGTGTGTGTGTGTGTGTGTGCGCGCACACACACGTTATCTCGTGTGTGTACTATCTACTATCTATACTACTATCTATACTACAATTAGAGGACCTTCATTTGGCCTAGACATGACCCCCACGAGCGGTAATGCCAAAATGAACTGGCCAAAATGATCTTGCTCGTTTCAGCCAATTATTCCACCAACTTTACACGCGCTGTCAGCTCTCCCTGTCAACTCCTGACATGTCAGGGCGCTGGGGACTGTAAAGTCAGGGTCATGTAAATGGGTTAGCGGAAAGGTCAGGGAGGCTGAAGACGTTCCTTTGTTAAGCCCCCTTATCAAGCTACAGAGAGATATACCATTTCAAAAGCCTGTCTCTGCTTAACACATCGGTTTTGATATCGCTAATTAAGTTCCGCTCCCCTCCATTTGCTTTCATGCCAGTCTTCACAGGTGAGTTAGTGGAATAACTAATGGATTACGGGGAGGGACAAAAGGCCCTGAGGAACTGGTATGCAACGGGGCGCCGTTCGCCAGAGCAGAGAAGGTCACACAGGGAATGTGATAGCCCTCTTCTAGCGGATTCTGGACTGAAAGAGAAGGACAGAGAGAATGAGGGAAAGAGTGAGAGGGAGGCAGAGAGAGAGGGGACAACCAAGAGAGAGTCTTACAGAGTCAGGAAGTCAGACGTGCCACCTCACCCCATCCACCTCCCTCCCCCTACCATCTTCCCCTCCCTCCCACTACCATCTCCCCCTCCCTCCCACTACCATCTCCCCTCACCTTCCACCTCCCTCCGCCTACCATCTTCCCCTCCCTTCCCCTATCATCTCACCTTCCCCATCCCTCCCCCTTCCTCCCCTTTACCATCTTCCTCTCCCTCCGCACCCGTCCTCCCAGGGTGTCGGTGGCCCTGTGCAGCAGGGAGAGGAGAGGGGTAAGTTAATCACCCGTGTCCGTGGCCTTTAACTCCTCTCATTAGCGCTGCGCAGCGGAGCCGTACCCGATCCATTAGCGTCGCTGCCGGTAATGACACTCCACCGGCGCCGGGCCAAGAGAGGGGGCCACGGCCACGCGTTTCATCACTGGGAGGGAGGCAAAGAAACGAGGGAAAAGAGGGAGAAAGAGAAAGGAATTGTCCTTCCTTTTCCTGTGAAAAACAGAAACAGGAAGAGGCGAGGCAACCCGGCTGGGTTTTTATTATGAGGGATTTTCAGGCGTTATTGCTAAAAGCCTCTCTCTCTCTCACACGAACACACATGTACTGTACACTGGGGAGGGGAGAGCTTAGATTGATCTGCATATTGTGTGGACATCCTACACACAAGCATGTGATGATTAAAAAGCATAGACTGTCAAATCAAACACACACACACACACAAGGCCCACTAGCGTCCATTTATTTTGCATGAGAAAGCCATGTGGCTGTCATCCAACCCAGCATGTAGGACGTCTGTAAAATGGCCATCCTGCAGCTCTGTTAAAGGGCCTGGTATGGAATATAGGCCATGGGGTGCACACACATGCACGTACACAAATACACACATGCACACATACACAGTTCGTGCGCACGCACACCAAAACACACGTGTAGCGCGCACTCAGGGTGATCTGAGTGCTCTGTTTTGCTCTCCTCTGGTTTCTGCTCTCTCTCCCACTTAGGAGGGGGCATTTGCCTGCCTGTGAAGTCCAGGATCAGCAGGGTGTCTCTGCTTTCTCCTCTCGGTTCCTCTCTCACTAGCCTCCCATAGTCAGACAGCTCTGGTAAAAACACATATGTATGTCTCACAGCGCCCTCCTAAGGATGGAAAGGGAATTACAAGGACATATATATATATACACTGAGTATACCAAACATTAGGAGCACCTTCCTAATATTGAGTTGCAACCCCCCTTTGCCCTCAGAACAGCCTCAATTCATCGGGGCATGGACAAGGTGTCGAAAGCATTCCACAGGGAGGCTGGCCCATTTTGTCTCCAATGCTTCCCACAGTTGTGTCAAGTTGGTTGGATGGTTTCTTTGGATGGTGGACCATTCTTGATACACTCTGGAAACGGTTGAGTGTGGAAAAACCCAGCAGCGTTGCAGTTCTTGACACAATCCGGTGTGCCTGGCACCTACTTCAAGGCTGACTCACCACCGGCCGTGATTGGGAGTCCTATAAGGCGACGCACAATTGGCTCAGCGTCATCTGGGTTAGAGTTTGCGCGGGGTAGGTCGTCATTGTAAATAAGAATTTGTTCTTAACTGACTTGCCCAGTTAAATTAAATATAAATACAATAAATAAATACCATACCCCATTCAAAGCCACTTAAATCTTTTGTCTTGCCCATTCACCCTCTGAGTGGCACACAATCCATTTCTCAATTGTCTCAAGGCTTCAAAATGATTCTTTAACCCATAACGTGTCATCCATAACGTTCAGTCACTTGGATCGCGACAGTCTGGCATGGATTGTTAATAAACCGAACCGGCATCGATGATTGTTTCTGTTTCCTGTGATCAATTGATTGTTGCTGAAGTTAGGACAAGGACAAGACATGACAGGTTGTTGATGTGTGTGTGTGTGTTCCAGTACATGACAGGTTGTTGATGTGTGTGTTCCAGTACATGACAGGTTGTTGATGTGTGTGTTCCAGTACATGACAGGTTGTTGATGTGTGTGTTCCAGTACATGACAGGTTGTTGATGTGTGTGTTCCAGTACATGACAGGTTGTTGATGTGTGTGTGTTCCAGTACATGACAGGTTGTTGATGTGTGTGTGTTCCAGTACATGACAGGTTGTTGATGTGTGTGTGTTCCAGTACATGACAGGTTGTTGATGTGTGTGTGTTCCAGTACATGACAGGTTGTTGATGTGTGTGTGTTCCAGTACATGACAGGTTGTTGCTGTGTGTGTGTTCCAGTACATGACAGGTTGTTGATGTGTGTGTGTGTGTTTCCAGTACATGACAGGTTGTTGATGTGTGTGTTCCAGTACATGACAGGTTGTTGATGTGTGTGTGTTCCAGTACATGACAGGTTGTTGATGTGTGTGTGTTCCAGTACATGACAGGTTGTTGATGTGTGTGTGTTCCAGTACATGACAGGTTGTTGATGTGTGTGTGTTCCAGTACATGACAGGTTGTTGATGTGTGTGTGTGTGTTCCAGTACATGACTGCTGCGGCTGCCGGGGCACCTATGCAAGGGACCTACATTCCTCAGTACACTCCTGTGCCTCAGACAGCCGTCCCCGTTGAAGTAAGTGAGCCACAGTCTGTTTTAACATCCTCGTGGGAACCAAACAATTGATTCCCATTCGAGATGCTATTTTCCCTAACATTAAACCTAACCCCTAAGCCTAAAATGGCCTTTTTATCCTTGTGGGGACCGGCGAAATGTCCCCACTTGTCCGATTTTTCCCTTGTTTTACTATCCTTGTGAAGACTTCTGGTACCCACAAGGATAATGAAACCAAAAAAAAAAACACAGACGCAGAGATACATGGATACACACACACGGATACACACATATACACAGATCTACACATAGATTGCATGTACATACTCACACTGGATGCACACACACATACACTCCTAAGGGCAGGAATGCATACACACTCTCACACACACACAGATGGACACGCACAAACACACACACTGACACGGCAACATCCGCTCGATTTAAAAACTGCCACGCACACGTTGCCACGGCTACTGTTGAGTGTGCCGAGCGTGCAGTTCAGAGCGGGCGGGCACACGTTGAGAAATGACGAGTGTGGAGGGCTGACGGCTCCGGCCCATTCAAATGGAGTATCAGTCGTGTGTCAGATGGCAGGCGCTGAAGTGAGACACACTGCCGGCGGTGCTGTCCCTCTCCCGGATGGCCCGTGTGCTCATCACACACATTCCTCAGCCCCAGGCCTCTGGTTAGCGAGTGGCTGCCCAGCCGACAACGCCCTGACACCACCATCCATCTCCCCCAGCTCCAGACAGGAGAAGATAATCAGGAGATAGCTGCCCTTCATAAAGTCACGAGAGAGAGAGAGAGAGAGAGAGAGAGAGAGAGAGAGAGAGAGAGTTAGCCCAGGGGTTCTCTTGCTGCCTCTCGACCTAGTCCATCCTCAATGCCGCCATCATATATCTGTACTGTTGAGATGAGCTGCAGACAAGGAGTATCTCGGAGGGTGATGTATTAACATGGTGTTGAGAGCATCCTTGGAGTCTTGTTAACGTGATGGAGATGAGACCGTGATGGCCGACGATCAGTGAGGTTAAAGTACATACGGAATTGAAGCCCATATCCTTTCACATGTAGTCTTGTGACTTTAAAAGAGTTTTTATTTTTTTCTCTCTCTCAAGGTTACTGTAATATTACTCAGGAAATCGTTGGCGAAGATCCATAGGTTTAGGTTTATTTAAACAGCTTGGTACATAATTACGCAGAGACATACACTACCGTTCAAAAGTTTAAAGCTATTTTTTTTGTCCATTAAAATAACATCAAATTGATCAAAAATACAGTGTAGACATTGATGTTGTAAATGACTATTGTAGCTGGAAACAGCAGATTTTTTTATGGAATTTGTACATAGGCGTATAGAGACCCATTAAAAGCAACCATCACTCCTGTGTTCCAATGGCACGTTCTGTTAGCTAATCCAAGTATATCATTTTCAAAGGCTAATTGATCATTAGAAAACCCTTTTGCAATTATGTTAGCACAGCTGAAAACTGTTGTCCTGATTTAAAGAATCAATAAAACTGGCCTTTAGACTAGTTGAGTATCTGGAGCGTCAGCATTTGTGGGTTCTATAACTTGATAAGCTAACACAACGTGCCATTGGAACATTGCTGATAATGGGCCTCTGTACGCCTATGTAGATATTCCATTAAAAATCAGCCGTTTCCAACTACAATAGTCGTTTACAACATTAACAATGTCTACACTGGATTTCTGATCAATTTGATGTCATTTTAATTTCTCAGTGAACCCAAACTTTTGAACGCTAGCGTACGTAAAATGTGATGTCATACAAAATATATTACAAAAAAAAGGTTACATTGAGTTACATGGAAGATGTCACTTCCTGTTGTCTCACACCCACTTCTTGTCCCCATAGGGAGTGGTCACGGATGCTTCTCCTCAGTCGGTGGCCCCCTCATCGCAGGATGTGAGTGGGCAGCAGCAGCAGATCCAGGTGGATGGCTCCAGTGACCTTGTTACTGCTTACTCATACCAGTCCAAGTGAGTACTGCTGACATCATGACTAATAGCTGTCATGCATTATGCTGTCATTGTCTGCTATTTTGCCATACTATAGCTGACTAATTGCTGCTTTGTTCTTTTACATTGAGTTTTTATAGCTGTTGACTCCTTTAAAAGGGATCGTTTTCCCAAATTACAAATGATATATCAGTTTCCTTACTCTCTAAGCAGTCTATGGACAGGGTACAATCCGCGCTTTGGTTTTGGTTTTGTTTACCTGGACACTGGTTCAAATGCTGTCATACTGTGTCCATAGACTGTTTATTCTACAGGGTAATTCAATATGTAATTTTGAATTAATAATTCAATTTGGGTGAATTGTCCCTTTTGTTCTCTCTCATTGTGGTTCTTCTCTTCCTCATTAGATAGCGACCGGCGCGGAGAATATTCCTGTGACAGCGTTGCCTTGCAACAGAGGGGTTGGCTGCACTGAGAATGCGGAGAGAAGAGGGATTGCTTCCAGATTGCCCAGGCACCAAAAAATAGACACTTTTTTTCCATTTCATACCTGGAAGAGAGGAGGGGTGGGGGGGTGGGGGTGGAGTCGCTGGGCACAGTGCAAAGTGGTGAAAATGTTTAGTCTGAGAACATGCCTGGTGGACTGGGCTTGAGCTTGAGTTGGTTCTTCAAGAAATTTCTCAACTGAAAAAAAAAAGTACAAAAAAATACAAAAACTAATTGAAATGTTGAACGCGCAGGTAGGTGATGAGGTTTATTTTGTAATTAGAAAAAGGGGAGTCAAAGTTTGAGATACACAGAGATTGTCTTCCTCAGATATTAAGCTACGATTTCTTTTCACTCTTTTTTTTGGGATTTCTCGTGTAAAATTTTAGTTTTCTAGATATATTCAAAACAACTGTTTTTCTTTCTTGAATCTTCATGGCCTTAATTTTAAGGGTGTCAGAGGACTTTTTACAGAGAGTTAAGTCTGGCGTCTCGTTGAAAATAAAAAGCGAACTAAATCAGTCTCTTGGACCACTGTGATGGTACAAGATACTGCCGGAGTTGAGCTAGAGACATAAAAAAAAGAAGATCTATCACATAAACTGTACAGATTTAATAGAGAAGAGTTTTTTTCTGTTCTTCATTAGAAGAAAACTTTGATAAATAATTATGTCAGAGGTAACTGAGTGTTAGAGAAAAAACGAAATGTCTGCCGAGGAAAAGAGGGGGAGAAGATAAGGCTTTGAAGAGATTATTCAGAATTAGGAGGGAAAAAAGACACTGCGTTGTAGAAAAGGCAGTCTGTTGCAAATGCTGAACTTGTTTTTTATGGTCATAAATATATAATTTTATGGCAAGATTGCCGTTGATGACGTTAGCGCTTTTTATCTGCAACCTTTGACCTTTTTTTATGAGCTTTCAGATGTTTTTAGCCCGCTTTGCTTGTCACACTGCAACAACAAAAAAATAATTAAGAAGAAAAAAAGTCTAAAACAAACACACACAAAAACGGTGGAAAAAATGCTTGCAGTGATTATACTTCGTAGATAGCCTATAGCAGGAGCTTACGGTTTAAACCAATCAGAGCAAAAGCAATAGAAGAAATTGTTGACAATTTCTGTAGTCTTTCCTAGTTGTGGATCAAATGCAGCCCAAGGATGGCCATTTTTATACCAAAGATGAAGAGACACTCTGATCCAGAGTTTTTTAGTTTTTCAGTTTGATTTTGTTGTTGATGTTTGTTATTGTTGTTGTTGCTGTTGTCATGGTTGTTTTTAATTTGACCTTGATGGCCGGACCAGTCTTTACTTTTCCTTCCGTTTCCAATTGTTCTTTTTTTTGTTGGTTTAAGCTACCTTCCACGGTTGTCGAAACTATCACGCTGACGTCAAACAGTATTTGGGCGTGTGATACAACTAGTGGCAGTCCGACCTAATGTCCCTCTCCACCACTTCAATTGTCTTTCCGTCTCTCTACTGTCGTGCTCCACAACACTTTCGCCAGCCATGCGGGCATTCCACTCGTCAACAATAGACAAAACACTATAGGAAGAATTGTGGAATGTTGCAGCCTGCTCCTACTTGATCATTGATGCGACGCCTCTGTTTTTTTTTTGGCTCACTGATTTCTGCCTCTGCCTTGTCTCTTTATCTCATTGAATCAATGATAACGGAATGAAACTGATTTTTTTTTTTAATGTATTCCCTCCCAGGGAGTCTCATCAATGTTGCCCTACATACCCCCCCCCTCTCCTGTTATACAAACAACAAACACCAAAACTGTATGTGTTGACGTAAAACATGTCCTGCTCCCCTAGGCGCTATGTCCTTAGTAGTGCTGAGCAATTGACTGAAATGTAGATTAATTTTTCGTTTTTTAAACAACTAATTGGTGAAATGATTTGAATTCCATTTTGTTCATTTTCCCCCCCCCCCATGTGAGCTCAATGCGCACATTTATCTAGAGATAAATCGGATCTAGCCTGAACTGTGCGATGAAATAGGGATTGGAATTTCCAACAGACCAATATTCTACATAGTTAAGCGCATAAAATGTGGTAGTTAACTTCAATGACCATAATCCATTGCACATCTACTACTCCAGTCTGTTTCTTTTACGCCTGCTAGGGAAGAGAGATGATTGTGCAATCGTGAGGTGATATAGAGAGCAGATAGTGATTGATATTTGATATTCAGCACTCTTAAAAAATTATGCCATATTTAGTTTGAGGAACTACAAAATTGTGTTTTTGTCAAACAGCATAAGGCAGCAGCTCTATAGAGACGAGATGATGACTTGAAATGAAACAATAAAGTCATCAAATACAACAAATGTAATATACACAACTGAAATATTTTATTATACTAAAGTAATGTGAATAAACGATGGTTTGATTCGTTAGGATCCCCATTAGCCAACGCAAATGGCGACAGCTAGTCTTAGTGAGGTCCCGACACATAACGAAAAATACACTACAGACACACAAAAAAAGACTTTCCAATTTACATGTCAGTACATACACACAAGTAGGTCACATGGGTTAATTAAGCAATAAGACACGAGGAGGTGTGGTATATGGCCAATATACCATGACTAAGGGCTGTTCTTAATCACGATGCAACGCGGAGTGCCTGGATACAGCCCTTAACTGTGGTACAGTGCGTTCGGGAAAATATTCAGACCACTTGACTTTTAGCAAATTTTGTTACGTTTTGCCTTATTCTAAAATGGATCAAATAAAATAAAATATCATAAATCTACACACAATACCCCATAATGACAAAGTGAAAAGAGGTTTTTAGACATTTTTGCAAATGTATTAAAAATTTTAAAAAACAGCGATAGCTTATTTACATAAGTATTCAGACCTTTTGCTATGAGACTCGAAATTAGGCTCAGGTGCATCCTTCTTCCATTGATCATCCTTGAGATGTTTCTACAACTTGGAGTCCACCTGAGGTAAATTCAATTGATTGTACATGATTTGGAAAGACACACACCTGTCTATATAAGTTCCCATAGCTGACAGTGCATGTCAGAGCAAAAACCAGGCCATGAGGTTGAAGGAATTGTCCGTTGAGTCCCGAGACAGGATTGTGTCGAGGCACAGATCTGGGCAAAGGTACCAAAACATTTCTGCAGCATTGAAGGTCCCCAAGAACACATTTGCCTCTGTCATTCTTTCATGAAAAAAGTTTGGAACCACCAAGACTCTTCTAGAGCTGTCTGCCTGGCCAAACTGAGTAATCGGGGGAGAAGGGCCTTGGTCAGGAAGGTGACCATGAACCCAATGGTCACCCTGACAGAGGTCTAGAGTTCCTCTACTGAGATGGGAGAACCTTCCAGAAGGACAACCATCTCTGCAGCACTCCACCAATCAGGCCTTTATGGTAGAGTGGCCAGAAGAAGGCCACTCCTCAGTAAAAGCACATGACAGCACACTTGGAGTTTGCCAAAAGGCACCTAAAGGAATCTCAGACCATGAGAAACAAGATTCTCTGGTCTGATTAAACCAAGATTGAACTCTTTGTCCTGAATGCCAAGCGTCACGTCTGGAGGAAATCAGGTACCATCCCTATGGTGAAGCATGGTGGTGGCAGCATCATGATGTGGGTATGTTTTTCAGCAGCAGGGACTGGTCAGGATAGAGGGAAAGATGAACGGAGCAAAGTACAGAGAGATCCTTGATGAAAACCTGCTCCAGAGCGCTCAGAACCTCTGACAGGGGCGAAGGTTCACCTTCCAACAGGACAACGACCCTAAGCACACAGCCAAGACAACCCAGGAATGGCTTCGGGACAAGTCTGAATGTCCTTGAGTGGCCCAGTCAGAGCCCGGACTTGAACTCAATCGAACGTCTGTTGAGAGACCCTTAAAATATATGTGCAGAGATGCTCCCCATCCAACCTGACAGAGCTTGAAAGGATCTGCAGAACAGGATGGAAGAAACTCCCCAAATACAGGTGTGCAAAGCTTGTAGCGTCATACCCAAGAAGACTCGAGGCTTTACTCAAGTAAAGGGTCCGAATACTTATGTATATGTGATATTTCAGTTTGTTGTATTTTTATTAATTTGCTAACATTTCTAAAAACCTGTTTTTGCTTTGTCATTATGGGGTGTGAAGATTGATGAGGGGGGGGGAAATGATTTAATCCATTTTAGAATAAGGCTGTAACGTAACAAAATGTGGAAAAGGTCAAGGGGTCTGAAAACTTCCTGAATGCATTGTACATTGGCCATTTTCCAAAACAAACCCAAGGTGCCTTATTGCCATTATAAACTGGTAACCAACATAATCAGAGCAGTAAAAATAAATGTTTTGTCATACACGTGATTTACAGTCTGATATACCACAGCTGTCAGCCAATCAGCATTCAGGGGATGAACCACCCAGTTTATAATAAGTGATAAGCAGTAATGGGCAGTCATTACCATCATTGGACCTTTAATAATTGTATTATTCTGTGTTGTTACAGCATTCAACCCACATAATTCAGAGTGCATTTAATCTAAAAAAAAAATAGAGAGAAATTGTACACTGTGATTTTAGTCCTTTTTATAATCGACCCAAAACCAAACCAATCTCAAAAAGCACTAATCGCTCAGCACTATTAGGACAGGAACTAAATTCACGACTAGCGTTGACACGTTAGCATCTGGTGTGCTTCTTTGTTTAACATCTGAACGTTGAACATACCGAACCAACATATGGAAGCATACCGTAGTGTTATCGGCTTTAGCAAACGTTATCTCTCTCCAAGATCCATCTGATAATGAACCCTATTAGATTCCATTTTTACAGGCTGGGTAAACACTACTGTACTCTGACCTAATGGGTTCTTTTCTAGCCAGAATAGTAGACTACAACATGTTGACGGTAACCTTTCAACCAAGCCTAAAAAGCCTCTGTTGTCAGCCTTTTGTCCCCAATTAGCCTCTTTAGCCTGTAAACGTCTCCGCCTCACCTCTTTCAGCCTCCCATCAATACCATATCCATTGCCATTAGAGATTTTTTTTCGATGACTTCATCTCCGAAGATTATCCCATAATAAATGGGCTTGTGTCTGTGGGATGGCAGGCGCGCTATTTCCATTAAAGTGCCCTGTTCTGGAGCACTGTGTCTCTGTCCCCATTACGGTACCCTGTTGGAGTGGCTGAGTGTCTGGCTGTGTCTGAAATGGCATCCTATTCCATATATAGTGCACTACATTTGACCAGGTCACAAGGGGCTCTGGTCAAAAGTAGTGCACTATAATAAGGAATAGGGTGCCATTCCTGACGTAAGCTTCTGTGTCCCTGTATGCCTGCCCACTGTGGTGTTAGAGCCCTAAAAAGCCTCCTGTTTTTCAGTGCTCTTTGTGTACCGCTGGCACCACTAATGTGACTAGGCTTCACTCTCTCCTCTCCTCTCTCTCCCTGTGAGGTTTTCCCTCTTTATTGGACAGCGCCGGACCTGAACCACAAACCAATTTTAGTCACATTCTCAATGAGTCTTGACGGGGCCCAATTTGTCTCCCCTTAGGGCATTGGGATTCACTCCAGTGTCTCTGAAAGCCCCTTTCGAGAAAAGAAAGAGGGGGGTTGTGTTATTTTTCGTTCACAATTGCGCATATTGAGATCGTGTGACTCAAAGGCAGGCTGTGCATTGCATTCTGGGAAAGATGGCAGTGACGTCATAGGTCGGCTATGACATCACACATAGCAATGTCTGTAACAATGTCATTGTTTATCGAGTGCCTTTTAACGAAGCTTCCAAATGATTCCAATATCTACAGGATAGAAAAAAAGCACATGGAAAAGCTATCTTATATAAGGGAACCGTTGATTTTTTTAACGGGTTGTGCTAATGAAAATACTAGAAATGTACAACCTACTCTAAGGTGCTGCAGTGGAAGCTGTCTTGGGCATGTTGCCTGCTTTGTGTCCATTGGACTGTGATGCACTGGCCATTCTTGATCATTTGATCAACATGAGTTTACTACAATTGCTCTTCCCTATTGGGTTGTGCTTTTTAAAACCAAGTGAAAACAGGCACATAGTGAACTACATCGTCCACATAGTGAGCTGGCATCACGGCCGCCATATTGTTCTTGTCAGAAACACAGGCAATAAAACCAGAGAAAATATGACCATTCAACCTTTGTTGTCCCATAAAACGTTCACCCCTCATGTCTTCCATCCAATGACCAGTCAGTGATCAAATGTTACTGTGCCAATCTACCAACACCGGAGCTGCTCACTGTCCCACACATCTCTCCCTTTCCTCTTTACACTCATCCTGTCACTTCCCCTCATCCTCTGCTTTCCGATTAAAGAGAACTTTTGATTACAAAATAATCGTTAACTCTGGAGTGTAGGCTATATACACGCCAAAATCACCCACTTTTTAATTGCGACAAACCAACAAATCCGAAACGGCTCGACCTTTTCACACCACTGACAACAACCTTCCACATTTCTTGCACATCGCTCTGGGTAATAACATTGTTTTCGCTGTGTTGTTTTTTTTTCCTCTCCTGCCACGCGTGAGCAGGCTAGCTGCTACAGTATCGAGGTGTCCAGAACTTAAGCTAGACGGTCGGTCAAGGTTGCTGTTTGCTCCTCAACCTCTATGGTGTTCAAACTGTAACAGCAGCCAGGTTCTCTGCATCATAAACCACTCTTACAGCTGCTACTTTAAGAGACAGAATAAAAGAGGAAACCTTTGATTAACTGTAGGAATCTGACCGCAATCACCTTTGATTACAAAGCTCAGTGCTCTACAAATATTGTTACCTTCTACGATTCAATAGTAAAGGACTGAAAAGGAAATAGGTTTACAAATAGAGCTCACAAAGAACAACCGAACCGCGTGGGCTCCGAATTGCTGCTTGAGATTCAAGAAAGACAAAACGTTGACTAGAGGTTTGCCTCGATTGGGTAAGAGAAATATCCTTGTGAATCTTTCATCGCCCATCAATGAGGTCATTGCATAATTGAAATGGCATTATCATGGCTGACTCGACTTCTGTCTCATTCTACACTAGTTGTAGCACAATGGCAAACTTGGCAACTTAAAATGCCACTACGTTTTGGCGGGCTACAGTTAAGGAATCTATTTTGGTGGAGGATAGCTCCGATAGCTAGCTAGCCTATGTCTCAGCACAAGCCACAGCCAGATAGAGTCATTAGCTCCTGTTGCCAGGCAGAAGTTGTCAAAGCGCAGAGTGTTTGAGCACCTCCACCTCATGCAGCACTGTGAGAGAGACTCAGTTCAGTCCGTCTGTCCATTCATTGCAGGTCTGTAACCAGCTGGACCTCACGCTCGCACAGAGGGGAGAAAGTTACTGATTGGAAGCATGCTCTACCACAACCGCAGACAGACACACACACACACACACACACAGAGTGTGTTAGTCTTCTCAACATCTGTTCATCAGAGTAAGGTTATCACTGAGAGATGAAACCTCTGTTCTCCATTGCTTACTATCGTAGAGTCTCACTTAATCTAGGTAGGCTCTAAGTGGTCAATCCTAACTTCCACTTAAGTAAAATGTTCACTTAGTCTCCCGTTGACATCAACGCATCACTAACTAAAACACTGACTCTTAGTGGAAGTCGGGATTCGCCCCGATGTCTTCGGTATCAGAACAGTAGTGTTCCGTTTCAGTCTACTGAATCCATCCAAGTTGGGCTACAGAGGTGCTTCAGTTCACTGCCTGTTTTTAACGCCGTCCACTTCTCCAATCCGTCCCACGTCTGTCTCACTGCCTCCGTCCAGATATCAAGCCAGTCGGTCCTATCTATCTACCATATTTCTAGTACTAGGAACATATTCACCACAATGGCGTTCCAAGTGGTTCAATGTCATACCCCATTGTCATAGGCCTCTTGTGAATTCCCCCCATTGTGACTAGACAGTGGTTTAGAAAAGACAGGTCTGTGTCCGAAATGGCACCCTATTCTTATATAGGGGATATTGTGTCCTATTTCGGCACCCTATTCCCCATAGAGTGCACTACTGCACTGTGTTAAGACAAACAGTGTCTCAGAGTTAGGCCTCACCTCGATATAATGTCTCCCACAGTGAAGTGTGACAGGAGCGCTCTGGGCTCGATATAACTCAACGCTCTTTCAGCTCTTACCACCACGTAATTCAGTGGGGAAATTGCTCAAACGCCCACGCACACAAAAAAAATGTGGCCCGCGCTTTTTTAAATTGATGCTCCGGTTCACCTTTGACGGGAGCCATCGATTGGCCACACATCCCCAGGAGCTCAGCTAACCGAACACACACCTTTCCCGGAATGAAATGGCTCCCAGAGACATCAAACACTATTGAGTAACAATCATTAGAAATGGCCAACCAAATTTGCTAGAGAAACCTACAGAACTTGCATTAGGCGTCAGGAGTATTATTAAAGATAAAATAAAAAATGAATATTTATTAGGACAGTAGAGCGGTTCTTTGATGTTTTTGTTTAGTTCTGTTTTTTTGTTTTTGTTTTCTATTTGGGAGGGGGGTAAAGCGCAAAGGAGGACGTGGTCATGCCTCACTCACGCCACTCAGTGTGTGTGTGATCCTTGAGAAATATCTGTACATCTGTGGATGTTAAGATTAAACTTCAATTTTAATGAGTTGTTTTTTTTCTCTGATGAAGCTTTCAATAAAAAAATGTGTAAAAAAAAAATCTTTGCCTTATTATTTTACACTGTGTCAATCCCTGTAACTGTCAAACATGCTTTTTTTATGTACTCTTTTTAGTGCTTTTGGTAGACACCATCTTGGCAACTACTAACTTTATCAAAACACCACCCCTCCCATACTCATACACCAGACTCCTGGCCTCTATACAGTATTCCGTACAGTGCATTCGGAAAGTATTCAGACCCCTTGACTTTTTCCACATTTTGTTACGTTACAGCCTTATCACCCCACACACAATACCCCATAATGACACAGCGAAAACAGGTTTTTAGAGTTTTTTGCAAATGTATTACAAATAAAAAACTGAAATACCATATTTACATAAGTATTCAGACCCCTTATGAGATTCAAAAATGAGCTCAGGTGCATCCAATCATCCTTGAGATGTTTCTACAACTTGATTGGAGTCTACGTTGTGGTAAATTCAATTGATTGGACATGATTTGGAAAGGCACACACCTGCCTATATAAGATCCCACATTCGATAGTGCAAGTCAAAGCAAAAACTATGCTGTGAGGTATAAGAAATTGTCCATAGAACTCCCAGACAGGATTGTGTCAAGGCAAAATTCTGCAACATTGAAGGTCCTGAAGAACTCAGTGGCCTCCATCATTCCTAAATGGAAGAAGTTTGGAACCACCAAGATTCTTCCTAGAGCTAGCCGCTCCTAGGAGGGTCTTGGTCAGGGAGGTGACCAAGAACCCGATGGTCACTCTGACAGAGCTACAGAGTTCCTCTGTGGAGATAGAACATTCCAGAAGGAAAACCATTTCTGCAGCACTCCATCAATCAGGCCTTTGTGGTAGACGGAAGCCACTCCTCAGTAAAAAGTTTGCCAAAAGGCACCTAATGGACTCTCAGACCATGAGAGACAAAATTCTCTGGGACTGGGAGACTAGTCTGGATCGAGGCAAAGATGAATGGAGCAAAGTACAGAATGATCCTTGATGACAACCTGCTCCAGAGCGCTCAGGACCTCAGACTGGGTCGAAGGTTCACCTTCCAACAGGACAACGACCCTAAGCAAACAGCCAAGCCAATGCAGGAGTGGCTTCGGGACAATACTTTGAATGTCCTTGAGTGGCCCAGCCTGAGCCTGGACTTGAACCTGATCAAACATCTCTGGAGAGACCTGAAAATAGCTGTGCAGCGACGCTCCCCATCCAACCCGACAGAGCTTGAGAGGATTGGCAGATAGAATGGAAGAAACTCCCCAAATACAGGTGTGCAAAGCTTGTAGCGTCATTCCCAAGAAGACTCGAGGCTGTAATCGCTGCCAAAGGTGCTTCAACAAAGTACTGAGTAAAGGGTCCGAATACTTATGTAAATGTGATATTTCATTTTTTTTTATACATCTGCGAACATTACTGAAAACCTGTTTTCACTTTGCCATTATAGGGTATTGTGTGTAGAAAACAATGTAATCAATTTTAGAATAAGACTGTAACGTATCTAAATGTGGACAAAGTCAAGGGGTCTGAATACTTTCCGAATGCACTGTATGTAATTGGGTGCAATGCGGTGGGGTCCAATTGAAATATGAAATACTTAACTCTAAATGACTTCCATCTAATCTGCCACCTGCCATTGAAGTGACCTCCAGCCAATACATCCTCCCATTATAGGTCTCAGAAATGGAGTTAACACCCGTTAATGGGATTCCCCATAAAAAAGAGCAGCTGCCTGATTGGGCGTAAAGTGGTCATAATCAAAGGCAGAGAAGCCGGCTTCAGGGAAAGGAATCAATGCGGGTCAATCAGGCTCTTCACTCTCATTTAGGCCAATCGATGGCTCTCCTTGTCAACTCCTAGGGACATTCACTGCCAATGATAGAAGAGCGTTGTAGCCTGGTTTCCTTTTTTTTATTGAGTTTTGAGCCAAGACATCTAGTAGCTCAAGGCCCCTCAAGACAAAGGATGTCTTCATAGAGAATAATTGGCTGGTGTGTGTGTGTTAGAGAACAGTGAAAGAGAATGGGAGTGTGTCGCCCTCCTTTGGACCTGCATTCACATAGGCTCTGATCTGTTTATGTGTACACTCAATGTGGAAGGCGAGAGGCTAACTGTTGACTGTCCATTTTAATCTCTGTATTAGTCTGCATTTCTTAGATAACGGCTGTGTTTACACAGGCAGCCCAATCCTGATCTTGGCAAAAGATCAGATCTGATTTGGTGGTAAGACCAATCGCGGTAAAAAAAAGATCCGAATTGGGCTGCCTGTTTAAACTCGGCTCCACCGTCCACTCTTATCTGGTGTAATGAAGGGATGTTCCTTCCAGCCGAGCACCACAAGGGTGCAGCAGACGAACACAGATGTTATCTCACTGAGGAGGATACATCAGGGGAGGGACTCCCTGGAATCAAATGAAAGGACATCGCCACTGAGAGAGAATTATGCAGCTTACTGTTATGGTAATCTTCTGAATGTATAGAGGTGATATAGAGGTACGTGTAAATACATTAGGGTTGGATCAAGGGAGAGAGGATCTATCATACTGTGAAACTGTTAGATTACCTTGGACATGTTGGTTTGTGAGGCAAATCGAAAAGAAACGCAACAAGCACTCCTGGTTGATAGGTTTACGTATCAGCTGTGTTTATAGGGCCATAATGAATATAGAAGTGGGCGTGCAGAACAGGGCTTTCTGCTGTACAAAGTAGTAACTACTGCACTTTCAACTGGGCTTCTCAGCCCAAATAGTGAGCCACCATCAATAGCCTCCCAGCCCTTTATTCTAGCAAGCTTGGCAATCTGTCTGTTCCTTGGCTATGGTCTTCTGTTCAATGGGGAATGGGCCTAGGTAAGGGGGATAGGGGAGTCTTGCTTTGCTGTTTTGTGTTGAGGCTAGTTGAGCACAATTGATTTACACACAGCTTAATGGAATAAGGGAAGCTGGACAATTGGGTTGGACCAGACGGGAATCTAATGACCCTAGTCTTCCAGGGGCACATCAGTGGAAATCCAATCAATAATCTGTAATACTCAGCACGCAACTGATTTGCACCTGGTGCTCCCAAATAAACTGGCATCCAGTAAGAAAGCTAATTCGGAGGGAATCTAACGCTGAGCTACAACCAAAACCAACAGACTATCCCAAAAGACACAAGCTGACATGGGGTTTGGCGCTCATTATGTTAGCAGCCATTTTTTTTGTGTGTCTAGGAGTGGGTGAAGCGTAGCCAACCAAGCTTGCATGCACAGCACTATGCTAATTTCAGTTCAATGAATTTTTCATTCTTTCATGTTATCCACACAGGGTAATGAAACTCACACAGTATTGCGTAACTAACCTAGTCCAGATGCGCCACGAGCTAACACGGAAACGTTGAATTATGAATGCTTTAGACAGTAGTGCTCGACTTGACCACCCATTGTCCTGCCCACAGAATGAGCCTTATCAAAGGCTCTAATTGATAAACAAGGTGCGAAACGAACGCTGCATCTGAGACAGGAGGACAAATAACACGCTGTCATACCCACGTCGACAATGAAAATATGAGCCCCCCCCTTTGACAGTTCCAAATAACTCATACTGCCCCGTGGCCTTAAAGCAGACAGATCGCTCCGTTTCAATATTCCCACGAAGAATTGTGACCATTGTATCGCAGGAATTGGGAGCATAGCCAGCCACATTGAAGTTCACAATGACATTAGAGGAACAATTGAATCTTGTGGGAGTCACGCCGAACACAGGCCTTTCTAGTCCCAAGGTGGTACTGTGTGCCAAGGGCCCTTAGCTGCTATCAACACAGATGACAATGGGTGATTATTGAGGATGGGAATAAAAGCATTGCCAATGCCGTCTATGGTTTTTACATTAATGTCCCCCTATGGTGTTGTCCTTAGCAAAGACTAGTTGCCTCCGCTAGTGCAGAGATATGAGGCAGGAATTACTATAGTTCACCTTTACCTGAGGGGTTGATAACAAGTGTTTGAATCTGCACAAGAAGCTCAAACTGTTGATTCATCATTTTGCCCATTCAATATCAATTCATAGACTCCGGAACAAACCCATCGTCTTCCTCGTCGAGGGCGTGCACATCACTGGATTAGTTGATCACGTTGGATGTCTGAAGGGAGGTCTTAAAGTGAACCACAATAGAGATGCGCTCGCCAGTCTACAGTTCTTATTGGCCATTGACCTCTACCGTATTCTTTCAAGCCATAGCCCTTGTTAAGAGCACAGTTATCTGCTCCGTTACGCTCAGATGTTTTGGTCTCAGTTGTGGAGCTTTGGGCTTCCTCATCACTCCCAGTCCCAGAGCAGAGGAGGTCTGACTGCCAACATCAACTGGCAGGCAGGCAGGCAGGCAGGCTCGGCCAACTAGTCACCCAATGGACATCCAACAGCTCTTCTCACACTTGACTGACTCAACTTGAAGTGATTGTCCATCTTTTTTGTACACTTAGGCTACAATATAACCTTGTTCCCAGGCTCAATTGCTCCCGTTGGGTGAGATTAGTTACAGTAGTCCTCAATGATGTATATATTGCAGGCACAGTGAGCCTATAATTCATAGGTTCTATATGTAAGTCCGAAACCATGTTCGATGTCTTTGTGTTGTGTTTGAACCCGGGAAGATTAGCCTCGATGGGCTCTAACATCTACATCGAAACCATGTATTTGTTGTGACTGTCATATCAAATCGACTATACTACCAGTATACTGACAGCATGAAATTGGAAAATGACCCACTGAAACCAGTAATTTAGCTGGCAGAATCACCCGTCTCCGAGGATATACACACCAGGATCCTTTAGTTGGCAGCAGGAACAAACACATCTATTTATTTTTTTTGCGGTATAACAACCCTTAGATCCTCTTATCCACTCTCTTCCTAGCAGCATGTAAACCATCCTCATCCCACGCGAGCCCCCGCGATAAAGGGAGAAGAAAGGGTGGAGAAGAAGAGGGGGAGGACAGCGTTTATGGCCAAACAAGAAGTTTACCCAGAGAGATACAGCTTAGGCCAAGCCAAGAGAGAGCGAGAGATTTAGGAATTCACCCTCTGTCTTTTTGAAACATTAGGACTTCAGATGTAGACATGAGCTACACAGATCACAGCGATATAGCTAGGTTAAACCCAGATCTGAGAATGGACAGAGGACCACACAGGCTGGGGTTGCCAACGTGTGGCCCCTGAAGATTTGTGGGATTGTTATTTGAGCGTGTGGCTCTTCGCGCCAAGCTGCCTTGATGGTTTCCTACAGTTTGAGCGAAGGGAGAGCAGAATAATTAACTTTGCACAACTTTGCACATATTGTATGTCTCAGAGGCATTTAAAACATTTTCAATTTTGAAAAAATTCAATTAGGTATAGTCTGCAATCAGTCTTTTCCCGGTTAAGTAAAATATTGTTGATGTCATCGAAGAATGCTCTGAGAGACGACAAAACAAATCAACTCAGGAGATGTGTTGCGTTGTTGAGAGTCACTTTGTGTTACACTGTAGCTACAACACCTGCACTGGCTTCGCCTCCTATCTCGTAGCTCCAAGTTCTAAGTCGCAGGAGTCATAGCCTCTGTTTTCCAGCTCATCTTCTCCCAGTTCTAACCATGTGCCCTCATAAAGACTTGTGTTATGGGAACGTACTGAAAGAGTGCTGCACATACGGTAAATGTCATGCATTCTCTCCAATAACAGTAACAATGGACGGTGGATGGGGACTGGGCATGTGGGGAAATGCCATGCAGAAAAAATACTGTGGAAACGCTCTGGTAGTGCCTTTGAAAGGTCTGCAGTGGCTGAGTGAGATCCCTGGCCCTATGAATTAAGAGACCCCAGGGGGAACTGACTCTGTGGGCCAGAGGGCAGAGGAGAATGACTTGCTTATCCTGGGTCAACGGTGGCCACTGCCGGAGAAGACTGAGATGTACACAAACACATATTATAGTCTGGACCATTTTGATATTTTGCCTCCTTGAATTCAGTCAAGCAGCATTTTCCTCTCTTTTTACTTTCTCCCCAGTGTCACGGTACATTTCACATGTTATGGCTACGGTAGGCTAACCCGTGGTTGAACTACAAAGGAATCCGGCAGACATAGGTGATTGGGGCCTGGGTCTGCCTGCTGGAGGGGAGCTGGAGGGGGGCCTGGTGCTTAAACGCTCCCACATGTGGAGGTAGTGCCAGGGAAACAGCGGCTCTGCGTAGCTATGGGCGATGACACAACACCGCAAAACGACCATCAGGAGGAGATAAGCCTGGAGATGCTGCAGCACGTCACAGGACCCTCTCACAAACTGACCTGGGATCTGTAGTACACTACATTCACAGACTCAAAATCCTGGCCTGTTTTTTGTGCTTTCCACATGGTGAGGCTAAGGCTCTTATCTGGGGTTGACAAAGGGGCACATACCTACCACAGGGATGTGTGGGTTATGCTATGTTGTATTGGTGAGGGCCTGGTGACACATTTTGCCTTAGGACAAGCTAAACATTAAACAATGATGTCACGGGTGGTGAAGGGAGAGCCATCTAAACCCAGCCTTGATGCATTCCCTCTGCCGCCCATCCCAGGGACAGAGACCGAGCCAGACACATCTCTTCAGCACTATTTAAAACAGCTATGCGTTGCTGTGACTAATGAGCTGTGTTTTTCATTGCGCAACAGTGAATGAAATGTACTGTATTTCATTAATAAATAAAGTCTATGTCAGATTGAGCTAATTCTGCCTTCCATCAACTTTCCGTTGTGGCTCAAAGTGAAGAGCTAATGATGGGCTATGAGGCTTTGCCTTAACTCCGGCACAGCAGGAGATGAACAAGCCAAGATCAACAGCACGTTATCGTAACGGCTCGCCCACTATCCATCAACGTTGGCTCCAGTATTTCACTTCCCTGGACTACTTTCGATTGGCTTCCTGGCCTGGCGTTTTAACACTCATTGCTTTTCCCCCTGTCTGACTGTCTCCAGATACCAGAGGCCTGCGAATTGGGGCCCGGTTGCCATGGCGCCTCGTTCGACAACAAGTGTACACAGTGGTAAAGATTAAGACGTACAGCAGGTGAGGGCCAACGCGGCGGGAGCTGCGGTGGCAAACGACGCTGTCCTGCTTCGCCAGGACATTCCGCACATCCATTCAATCCAGCCGTGGAGGAATGACTGGGAGAGGAGGCTGAATATACTGTAGATAGTGGGGATACTGCAGCTGTGACTGCACTGGGGACTGGATTGGGGTCGTTCCTATTTCAAATCAAACTCTAATTTGTATTTGTGATATGTGTGTCCTTAGGCAGTGGTACTTTGGTCTAGAATAGGATCTTTAGCGGTTTGGGGAAAGGACCCAAGTTATTTGTCCTTTTTAACGGCTGTCGTATATACTGGAATGGGATTCTCATATAAAGCTGTAGACTACCCTTTCTCTACAGTAAGTACAGGAACCCCATTGGCATATACATGTACAGCATTATCAATCTGTCAAATATCTTAACGTGACCTTTTTTTCCAGTTCCTATTCTAATCAGACATTCTTTGAAATAAGTGAGATATTTCCGCGTTCTTAGCTCTGCGTGCGTAGGTTGGTCTTTAAGGTTTAGTTGTCCTTCCTCCCCCCCACAAAGTGCCATTGGACCAGTACAATACCATCATGTGGGAAATGCACACCCTGTAATGGTGCATCTCATTTTGGGATGACCGTGCACTCACTTTCCTTTGGAGAGCTGCTGCCTTCTTCCTGTGAATACAATGAAACAATCCACGAGCAAAACCATTATCATCGTTCTATCATTGCAGTACCCGCTCAATGTGCAGGGGTACGAGATATTTGAGGTAGATGTGTACATAAAGGCAGGGTAAAGTGACTAGGCATCCGGATCGACAAGAAGAGCAAAATAAAGAACAGAGTAGCTCTGCTCTCTCTAACGTTCATAGAACAATAAACTACTGTTTCAACAGTTTCTTTCTGTTATCCAGTAGCAAAAATAGTGTGGACTTATCTATATGTTATTGTTAATCCATTTTGGTTTGCTCTATTCATTTACTTTAGGCCTACTTTCCTTTGCAACAATTTCACCCCTTTATTTGCTTAAAACTTTCTTTTAAAACTTTCTTAAAACCAAAATGTAACTTTTAGATGGGCTTGTAGCACAGACCACTGTTAATATATCTATTCAGCGTGTTTATTCTGGCTGGCCCATTGTGTGTTCCACTAAAAAAGCTATTTTTTAACACAGCAGTCCATTTTTATGTCCACCGCCCAAGAGAGGCCATGTCCTGAACATCACCACAGGAAATGGACAACAATGCATCTATTTCCAGGAGCTCTGGCATAGCCCTATGGTCCAGTCTCCTTAAAGCCCATTTCCATTATGGCTCAATCTCCGGCTCTCCACCAGCCCCAGTTGCAGCCCAGGCCCTTTGTTTTTAGTGCATCTGGTGGATCAGATGAATTTCCTCTCCTCCAGGGCAGCAGTGAGTGACCTCCGTGCAGGAGTATTGTTTGAGGTTGAACGGGGTGAACGTCTTATATCTGATAAGATGGATTTGAGTGTGAGTAAGTGTTGGCTCATCTAGGCTTATCCTGCTGAGATTTTCCTACTGAACTGATTCGATCCATGTGATCCGGCCACTGGGCACAATGAACCAATGACCTATTTTTCTATATATATTTCTTTTTACTATTATTATTAGTTAACTAAGCAAGCATTCCCAGGTCAATTCTACATTTTATTTGAGGCCGAAGTCTGTTTTTATTCCAATAAAAGGGAAAAGGCGACACATCACTCACAATATTACCATTGCTCCCCCAGCAGTTGACAACATATGAGGCCCGTTTGTTAGCATGTGATGAACAGTGTTTCTCCCTCCCATCCCTCATTCCTTATCCCTCATATCTTGTCCTTCGTCCATATAAGGGCGAGTGCAATCACATTCAGAAGGACTTGGACACATTGAGAGGAAATGGAGTTTCAAATGGCGAGTACTGGTAGTTACCTGACAGGTAAGTGTCTCGGTTTCATTCCAGCCTGGCTGGAATCTGCTTGGCTATCTATCTGTTTCAGTTTACTGTAAATCTTATTCTTATACTTGTTGCAAAAAATGGGAAATACCAGTACTATGTGGGTCCAGTCAATTCTTCGCGTTGTTTTGTTGAAATCTCACTAAGGTGGGAAAACACACAGCAAACGGTTCATTTGTCCAAGCGTTCAACCAAATTATTATAGCTCACTTGAGACAAACCATAATTCAGATTTTGAACTTGAGATATAACTAAAACAAAACTGGTGCTGCACCTTACAGTCTCCATGGCAATCGAGCTGAGCTGGACCGTGCTGCCTGATTTCCTAATACATCTAAATCATCTCCCTGTCCAGGGAAAGAGGGAGGAGGTGGGAGTATTCTGTGTCAGGAAATACCTCACAGCGAGAAAGTTGGCAGGCCATCTGTTTGGATAAAGCCGTCGAAATCTCTGAAGAGCACCGACTCCTGAGGCATATTGAATTCAGCCTTCATTAGAATTGATGATTAATGTAAAATGTATGACCTTGTCCAACTGAAAACATTATTTCAGGAAGTCGTGTGGTTCGTGAGCGGAGGGCATATTAAAACATTTGGCCGTGAGTTTTCATCATTTGAGGCATTAAACCCTTTAGACTGTTACATGCTGTTTTCTACCAAGATATCTTTTTCAGGTTTCAATTATTGTATTAACAAATTCACCTTTCAATGTTCGATGGCGGTAATCAGTCTGGTAATTACGAGGCTAATTTAGAGTCCCTCTCTTGCATAAGGGGAAATTAAATAGAACCTGTCCTGGTTTTCCCTTCATGATCAAAGTAATGCACGGACTTCAGCTGGAAGAGTGGACACGCATGTTCACGTTCACTGTAAATTTGCCAAGCAGCGAGGGGAAATCACTCCTCCCCTTGAGGAAAACCCATTGATGTCACAGATATTAGCCTTTTTAACCACATCTGCTCTTGACATCTGCTCTTGACATCTGCTCTTGACATCTGCTCTTGACATCTGCTCTTGACATAGTTTCCACTAAGTCAAGAGAAAATGTCAGATTTGCTGGCTGACCTTATAGGTAGTTTTACTGACATTGATCAAGACTTGTACAGACTCACACCCAATAACATGTGGTCCATTCTTGTACAAACACACAGTGATAAAAGCATGCTTCCACACACTCTGCAGATAGTGGCACACATATACACATGCATGCATGACCGAACACACGCAGACACACACAAAAGGACCACAGGAACTCAAACGCACCCTGTATTCCTGCTCAAACAGAAACGGTATTCTTATTTCCTGCTCACACAAATGTGCATTGTGTTCCTACTCAATAGATACTGTTCACACATTACTCTCTCTTTTATTTTTCTCCCTCTGTGTGTGTCACACACATGCATGCACACACACAAAAACACACACGGTGTGTGGTTCCTCTCCTTTGTTTGGTATTGTTTACCACGTGGCTGTCCCTCAGCTCCTTGGTCTTATCAGCGGTGGGTTGCCGTGGTATTTCCTGCCCGCACCAAGAGCAGAAGGTGGCACAGGATGAGTGCTGCTTCCTGCCTCGGCTGGAACACCCAAAACATAGCACCACCACCCAGCCTCTTTTTGCTGTACCCAGCCTCTCTCTCACACCCTGGTGCATCCACACATCCACACAGACCACGCTCCACTGGAGGTAGAGGACACATTTAGACGTCGCACACTGGTTTTTTTCAGCAATAGATCCAATGGTGGCTTCGGAAGGGAAGGGATGGGGAGACTGGAGGAGACAAGACGAGACTGAAGGGAACTTGTGCACAAATTTGTTTACATCCCTGTTAGTGAGAATTTCTCCTTGGCCAAGCTAATCCATCCACCTGACAGGTGTGGCATATCAAGAAGCTGATAAAACAGCACGATCATTACACAGGTGCACCTTGTGCTGAGGACAATAAAAGGCCACTCTAAAATGCCACAATGCCACAGATGGCTCAAGTTTCGAGGAAAGCGTGCAATTGGCATGCAGACTGCAGGAATGTCCAACAAAGCTGTTGCCAGATATTTTTTTACGTAGTTTTAGAGAATTTGGCAGTACGTCCAACCGCAGGCCACGTGTATCCACGCCAGCCCAGGACCTCCACCTCCGGCTTTTTCACCTGCTGGATCGTTTGAGACCAGCCACCCGGACAGCAGATAAAATTGTGGGTTTGCACAAGCACAGAATTTCTGCACCAACCGTCATGTGGGCAAACGGTTTGCTGACGTCAACGTTGTGAACAGAGTGCCCCATGGTGGCGGTGGGGTTATGGTACGGGCAGGCATAAGCTACAAACAACGAACACGGTTGCATTTTATCGATGGCAATTTGAATGCACGGAGATACAGTGAAGAGGTCCTGAGGCCCAGTCATCCGCTAACATCACCTCATGTTTCAGCATGATAAGTTCTTCCATGGCCTGCATACTCACCCAGACATGTCACCCAGTGAGCACGTTTGAGATGTTCTGGATCGACGTGTACAACATTGGGACAACAAGTGGGACAACATTCCACAGGTCACAAATCCACAGCCCGATCAATGTTATGCAACGGACAGATGCATATCTGTATTCCCAGCCATGTGAAATCCATAGATTAGGGCCTAATGAATTTATTTCAATTGCCTTACAGTATATGAACTGTAACTCAGTAAAATCTTAGAAATTGTTGCATGTTTATATTTTTTGTTCAGTATACATAGAACGTACATTTTGGGCTGCACTTTTATCTTTGCTTTGGTTAACCTCCTCCCAAGTCCCAACATAGCAGGAAGTAGACTCAATCTCAGAGTGTGAGAGGCTAATTTCTGTGTTCCTTTCAAAAACCACATGTGCAGCAGTGAAGAAGGAGGGGGCCATTTTGAAGTTTTCTTTTCATAATTTGTGTCCCAACCTCACAAAAAGACTGCTTTGATCTTAAAGAAAATATCTCTTCAGTCTACAGTGATTTAATGTACACTCCGGTTCGAAATGAATGACACCCTCGAAAAGGATGAGCAAAAAATAGCATATAAAATAGAATATAAAATACATCATTCAAATACTGAGCTATGTTGTATGTTCAATATAATTCTATCATTTTATTCTAGTACAATTGCTCAGAGAAATATATTTTGTTTAACAAGCAATGTTATTTTCTAAAAAAGTTAGCGGTTCAAATGATTGACACCCCCAAAAAAATATTATAAATAAAATCAAACAATTAAATCTGCATAATTTTTTTCAGTTTAAGGAACTGTATTCTGTTTTATCATGAATTGCTGTTTCATTGGGCTATACACATCCATTCCATTTGTCATCCATCAACATAGGGGATGGCAAAGAACTCACAAAAGAGTAGAGGCAACTGGTTGTTAAACTTCATAAATCAGTAAGTGGATATAAACAAATGGCAAAAAAAAACAGAATGTACCAACTGGCACTATTAGGGGAATACATTTTTAAAAAAGGTTTTAAACTACTGAAACTGGTCAAATTGCCTGCCAGAGGACGCAAGTGTATCTTGTCCCCACGCACAGTGAGGAAGATGGTCTTTTTTCAAATAAAATCAAATGTTATTGGTCACGTACACATATTTAGCAAAAGTTATTGCGGGTGTAGCGAAATGTTGTGGTCCTACTGTAGCTCCAACAGTGCAGTAGTATCTAACAGTACACAACAATACACACAAATCTAAAAGTAAAATAACAAATATTAGGATGTCAGAGTGGTATTGACCAAAATACAGTAGAATACAGTATATACATATGAAATGAGTAAAACAGTATGTAAACATTATTATGTCTATGTACATAGGGCAGCAGCCTCTAAGGTGCAGGGTTGAGTAACCAGGTGGAAGCTGGCTAGTGATGGCTATTTAACAATCTGATGGCCTTGAGATAGAAGCTGTTTTTCAGTCTCTCGGTCCCAAGTCTGACCTCGCCTTCTGGATGATAGCGAGGTGAACAGGCCGTGGCTCATGTGGTTGATGACATTGATGATCTATTTGGCCTTCCTGTGACATCAGGTGTTATAGGTGTCATGGAGGGCAGGCAGTGTGCCCCCTGTGATGCGTTGGGAAGACCGCACCATCCTCTGGGGAGCCTTACGGTTGCGGGCAGTGCAGTTGCAGTACCAGGCGGTGATGCAGCCCGACAGGGTTCTCTCGTTTGTGCATCTGTAAAAATGTGTGAGGTTCTTAGGGGCCAAGTGGAATTTCTTCAGCCTCCTGAGGCTGAAGAGGCGCTGTTCCGCCATCTCCACCACGCTGTCTGTGTGGGGGGACCATTAGATTGTCAATGTTGTGTTTGCAGAGGAACTTGAAATTCAACACATTCTCCACTACGGTCCAGTCAATCTGTATGGAGGTGTGCTCCCTCTGCTGTCTCCTGAAGTCCACAATCAGCTCCTTCATTTTGTTGACGTTGAGGGAGAGGTTATTTTCCTGACACCACTCTGTAGGCTGTCTTGTCATTGTTGGTAATCAGGCCATATACTGTTGTGTTTTCTGCAAACTTGATGATTGAGCTGGAGGCGTGCTTGGCCATGTAGTCATGGGTGAACAAGGAGTACAGGAGGGGGCTGAGCACATACCCTTGTGGGACCCCTGTGTTGAGGATCAGCGTAGTGGAGGTGTTGTTTCCTACCTTCACCACCAAGCAAAGAATACAAGGGTCACAGTTGGAGAATTACAGGGCATGGGGGTCACATCTTGGGGTCACAAGGGGTTCTATTCAACCTGTATTTTTAAAGCATTACAGATTGCAAGACAGTTATTTAAAGGTCATTTCCGATAGAGCGACATATGCAGCGTTTACCATGAATGCAATCTCCGCTAACGCATACATTTCAATCACAATGTAGCGCTGAACTTCCGTGATACGGATTGAATAGATCCGAAAGTCTCTAAATTTGGAATTGTTGCCAGAAAAAAATGCCTTTATTGAGAGCAAACAACAAATGTAAACTCTTGGAGTTTGCTAAACAGCATTGTCACTTGGTTTGGACCGGGTACAATAGTCAAATGAGACAAAAATGTAGCTCTGTGTGTTTGGCGTCGAAAGAAAAAAGCATATGCAGAAAATAACCTCATACTTACTGTGAAATATGGTGGTGAATCTATGATATTATGGGGCTATTTTGCTTCCACTGGTCCTGGGGCCTTTATTAAGGTCAATGGCATCGTGAACTCTACCAAGTATGGTACATTTTAGCCAAAAACCTGTTTGCGTCTGCCAGGAGGCTGAAACTTAGCAGCAGGTTGATCTTCCAGCCAGGCAATGATATCAAAGTGCACAAAGAAATTGTTAATTGAACACAAAATCAACATTTTGGCATGGCCATTTTAGTCTCTGGACTTGAACCCAATTGAAAACATGTGGTCTGAATTGAAGAGGTCTGTCCATAAGCGCAGAACGAAGGATATCAAGGATCTGGAAAGATTCTGCACAGAGGAATGGTTGAAGATACCTCTCAATGTGTTTTCCAATCTCATACAGCATTATAGAAAAAGGCTCAGTGGTGTTATCCTCGCTAAGGGGAGGGTGTACAAAGTATTGAAAACAGTCAATAATTATGAGCCTTTTAAAAAAAATGTTTTTAAGGTTTTATTTATAATAAAGGAAAATATATTGCACGAGTTGGAAATTATGATACAGCTCATTTTTATCAAGGTTGTCAATCATTTTGGACCCGACTGTATATCCCATTTTTATTCTGGCGAGGAGCCTTATTTAGTCAAAATCTCATTTCATCCATTGCGCCTTGAGTTCTTTCCCATGGGAATTCCAGCAAGGAATCTTTGGTCTCATCAGAGGGAATCTGCGGATGTGTGTAAATACGCCAGTGGCTCTTGAGGGGACCACGGAGGCTTTCAGACACAACTGATGTTGAGTGTTTATTAGAAGTGGGTTCTTTGGAAGACTGTGATCACAGGGCTGGCCTGAATATATGTGGAACGTGGCATCTTGGATGTCCTGACAGATTTACTTTCAGAGTACACACCCACATACCCACCACATCATCACATCTTGCTCTTACAACGCGTCCTCTGTGGAAATCGATAGGCATGAACCTTTTACCGCAGTGGGCTAAATCAGGGTCACACAGAGGGTTTCTTGATAGTATTAAACAAATCTGTTTTGAAACAAAAGTATACACCTCACACTCGTGGTTATGGGCTTTTTTTTAAAGACACCTGTACCATGTCAGATATAGAGATGAAATGTAGTTGAGTTTGCATTCCAATATTTAACTTTATACACATCACAGAAGACTGAAATATAACAAAACCGTTTGACATACAAACACTGGATTTTAGGCAGGTTTTTAAAATAATATTCATTAATTAGGAAAAATATTAATGACAAACATGAGGCCAAAGAGGGCACTTTTGGTCATTGACTGCAGGAATTGTAGAATAATATTGAAGACATCAAAACTATGAAATAACACATATGAAATCATGTAGTAACCAAATCAAAATATATTTTATATTTGAGATTCTTCAAATAGCCACCCTTTGCCTTGATGACAGCTTTGCACACTCTTGGCATGATTCCATATGTGTTATTTCACTGTTGTCATGATTCCATATATGTTATTTCATAGTTTTGATGTCTTCACTGTTATTCTACAATGTCGAAAATAGTTGAAAATAAAGAAAAACCCTTGAATGAGTAGGTGTTCAAAAAACCGTTGACCGGTAGTGTAGTTGTTTAACCCATGGTCATGTTGGAATATTCCTGTACATATAATTATATTGCCTGCACTAACCATGGATCTGCGCGATGACACAGCAGAAGTATTGTGACATGCTTCAGGCTCAAACTGTTACGGCTTGGCCTGTGCTCCGCTCCATATGATTGAAAATGCCTACATGTCTTTTTTTAATTATCAACTGTTACTAATGGTTCTCAGCAACAACCACATGGCCGTGACGGCGTTTATAGAGGAAGCTAATCAAGGTAAACGAAAGCAATGTAATTAAATGGAATGATAATGTAGACTATACCAACTGAATGGAACTAACAGTAAATTGGCAGTTGGATATGTGTTGTTATTAGGCCTATCGACTGTTGATGCTGATAGTGACTAATATTTAACATGAAAGAAATAGGAAACAGAGAAAGTCGGGGTAGCCTATAATTAAAACATTTGATAGTTCACATCCCTGCAAGTTCAAAGGCAGTACAATTTATACTGAACTAAAAAATATAAACGGAACATGCAACAATTTCAATGATTTTACGGAGTTATAGTTCATATAAGGAAATCAGTCAATTGAGATAAATACATTTTGTCCTAATCTATGGATTTCACATGACTGGGCAGGGGCGCAGTCATTGGTGGGCCTGGGAGGGCATATGCCCACCCATTTGGGAGCCAGGCCAACCTACTGGGGAGCCAGGCTCAGCCAATCAGAATGAGTTTTTCCACACAAAAGAGCTTTATTACAGACAGAAATACTCTTCCGATTCATCAGCTGTCCGGGTGGCTGGTCTCAGATGATTCGCGCAGGTGAAGAAGCCGAATGTGGAGGGCCTGGGCTGGCAGGGTTACTTGTGGTCTGCAGTTGTGGGGCCGGTTAGACGTACTGCCAAATTCTCTAAAACGACATAGTAGAGAAATTATGGTAGGAGAATAATTCTGTCAACAGCTCTGGTGGACATTCCTGCAATGAGCATGCCATTGCACGCTCCATCAAAACTTGGGACATCTGTGGCATTGTGTTGTGTGGAAAAACTGCACATTTTTGAGTGGCCTTTTATTGTCCCCAGCACAAGGTGAATCTGTGTAATGATCATGCTGTTTAATCAGATTCTTGATATGCCACACCTGTCAGGTGGATGGATTATCTTGGCCAAGAAGAAATGCTCACTAACAGGGATGTAAACAAATTTGTGCCAAAAATTGGAGAGAATTATGTTTTTTGTTCATGTGTAAAATGTCTGGGATCTGTTATTTCACCTCATGAAACATGGAACCAACACTTTACATGTTGCGTTTATATTTTGTTCAGTATAAATTTAGCTTAATGTCACAGCATTTCATAAACTTTATTGTGGGAAAGTTCATTTGTTGAAATGCTTCAGTTTGCTGCCACATGACTGGTTTCACATTTGTCTCAATTATAAGGTAAAAATAGATCTAAAACAAGTGTCATTTATATTTACAATCCCCTCCGCATTTACAATGCTGTTATTTCTACCTGAAAAAAGAAAGTAGATGCTGTTTCCATTCGGGAACTGGCAGGTTTGCTCAACCGTATTCATAGTTTCCTCTCACATAAGGGTGGTGGAATTAAGAATGAATTAAGTCAAGGTCAGAATACGGCGTAATCACACCTCCGTCACACATTCCTTTCTTTGATCTCCACCCCAAACGAATAGCAGGTGAATAGCATGCTATTCTCATGCTTAAGTTCAAGGTCAGAATATGCATAGAGAGATGTGCCATTAAAGGGGCATAACGTTCCACTTAAGCACGCTTAACTCGGGTCGGAATCGGGGCCTAAGTGTTTTCTATGGACCTGATAGAGGAAGTGGTCCTTTTTTGTACTATTAAATCCAGATTCCTGGTTACTTCTTAATTGCAACATTCATATAAGTACTACCACTCTATGTTACAGTGAGGTTACTTATGCTGTTTGCGATCCTTCCTTTACTCTCATTGCGAAGGAAGAAACGTATGTTCTCATCAAACAAGCATCAAATGATGACAACCAGCTTGAATGAAGATCTGATCATTATTTGTCTTAAAGCAAATGATCTTCTTCATATCCCACATAGATTTTTTTTTTTACAGTTTACTATAGAATTCTGCAGTAAAGTGTAGTATACTGTTTATATTATATTACACACTGTAGTAACCCATTGATCTTGTGTAGTAAATATTACAGTATTTCATTTGAGTATACCCTGCAGATTCCCATCCCCCATATCCCAGTTTGTACTACCCATTAGTGAGAAACATACATGCCAAGTATATACCCTATTGTGCTCCACACAGGTTAGAGAAAAGGGCAGCAGCGCTGAACTATCCGTTCAGACCCCAGTCCTACAGGTTTTGGCAAATGTTATTTTTATTAATTCTCCAGTAGGTTTCATCAAGGAAAAAGCATCCACTTCTGTGTCAAAGACAATAAAACAAAAAACAGTAAATACTACAGTAATGTCCGCAAAACACTACAGTAAATAGTACAGTATATTACAATCTGCAAAAACACCACAGTAAATACTACAGTATACTACAATTTGCGAAGAACACTACAGTAAATACTACAGTATACTACAGACTGCAAAAGCACAACAGTAAATAATACAGTATACTACAAAATATATATATATACTACAGTTAACTGTAAATACTACAGTAAATACTACAGTATTGTCAGCAAAAACACTCAAATAAATACTATAGTATTTTTGAATGTGGTAGTGTTATGCATATTGAATTGTTTTCATCCAGAGAAAAAGAGAGGGCTCTCTCCACCCACCCCTTTGGCTGTGACAGTTCCAGATAAACTGGGCTTGGAGAGTGGCATGACCACCCTCCACTCTCCTCTCCCCACAGACATCAAATAATGACAGGCTGGGCCGAAATAACAGGACTGGGTCCAACCAAACTTGACATGCACACAGAGATAATCCTCTTGAAGCAATTAGGCCCGACCAGATAATTCTTCTATAATCCACATTTCTCGTAAACCACCCCACTGATTGTCGTTTGCTTGAGGATATAAGAAGAGGTGGTTATTGGGCCTTTGTGGGTCTCTGGGATGTTGGAAGATGAATGAATGATGTGGGTTCTTGTGAAATTATCAAATTGTTGTTCAAATTTTGAAACTACACTCTAAAAATGATGAGTTCAACAAGGTTTTCTCTAAGATCCTCAAAATTCTACGGAGAACCTTAAAGTTCTTGGCACTGAACATTTCTCCCAAACGGTTCTTCCAAGAACCTATAGGAGGTGGGTTCATTGAGGAAATTCCTCAGTTGGTGGGGGTTCTTGCAGGAATCTAAATGCTCAATTGAAATATTTGCATATTAATTTGAAAAGGACAGCAGGTGCAGGAACTTAACTAAAAAATATAAAGGTCTCAATTTAGGGTAAGGTTTGTCCCTTGTATGATCTAAATGGATTTTGTTGTATGACGACACCATCTATCTTTTAAAAGTTTGTGCAAATCTTTCTAAAACAGAACATTTACAAAATTCTATGGATACCAATCGACAAAGAGGTTAGAGTATATAGGCTATAAGAATACGCTAAAGGCTAGCTGTATTGGGTGCAGATGACTGAACTGCTCACTTTTGTGTCTGTGTCTGCAGGCATACAGACGAGGAGGCACACAAAGGTACGTCAATTGGTATTGGTGTGTTATGCACATCACATTCCCCATTCTGCTCCCTTACCTCTTATCAACCGTTTTTTTTTTTCATTCACATTTACCACAAGAACCAAGGTATGAATACTTTTAATCATCTGTATAATGAAAATATTTTGGATTCCCAGACTTCACTCTCTCTACACCTCTGATGAATATAACAGGAAACCTGTTCAATTACCACGCACCTCAAAAATCATTCTGGCTATGGATACGGAGAACATCAACAAATGATCATCAACACACCAGAGGACATACTCATTGGACTTGGGGCTCTGCTGGGAGTTTACCTCATATTTGGATGTTGTAATTCTGCTTTGTCACTAAAATCATAATAAACTCTGGCAACTAAAATATGGAGTTAGTGTTGTTATTGTTATGCAAATGATTATTATTAATTCATAATAATAGGGGAGAGGGGGTAGTTCAAAAATGAACCCCGAAAGGGTTCTTTGAGGATCCACTAAAAGGGGTTCTTTGAACAATTTATAGGGGTTCCCCCACAGTTTCAATTTGAAGAACCCCTAAAGGTTATTCCAGGGATCGTTTCTTTGTTAGAGTGTAGAAACAAAATATTCAAATAAAATGCTTTCCTGAGTAGAAGGGAATATACATACTTCAAATTCTTTCATTTTTGTGTTCTGTTTTTAAAAAAAATTTTTTTTTACTATTGCTCTTATTAATGGCAACATGGCATTGTGATTTAGCTACAGTTTTCAACCGTTTTCAAACATTGACCTGGGTTGCTTTTTAACATCACCCTTGACCGCATTCATGGTGTTTGGATCACTAACCATAAAAACAGAGGCAAATATTTTTTGGGGAGTCGTATTTCCAGCCACAGGAGCCTGCTGCCAGGCTCAGCGTTCTCTCCACTAATACATTTCCAGTCAAAAGCTAGGGCTTTTTTGGACATCTCCCAGTTTTCCCCTGAAGAACAATGGCCTAAAGAATGTTGTGATACGGTGGCAGCGTTTTGGAGTGGTCCTGATAAACGAGCCCTTCCTTCGGTGTGATTGATGTCGAGACAAAGCATTTCGGGACAGTAACAGAAGATAGTGAGTGTGTTGTTAGCGTTCACTCTATGGGACTTCCCTTCCTCCATCCTTCCCATTCACAGCAAACCCATGGTGCAAACCCGTGGGAATACATTTACTGTTTCAATGTCAGTGTGGCACACAAAAACGGTTCTCAGTGATGTATAATGCAGCCAGGATATTGTACATCGTGTGTGTGTGTGTGATATCTTGATAGGTAAATTGAGCTTGGTATGGTCAAGTTTTCTTGTGGCTGCTACGTCATATCCAAAACGGGGCAGTGGAGAGAGAAAAGCTGGTTTCTGTCTAGATCACACTTGCATTATGGTTTGCTAATTAAAGGTGTGCTTGTCTGGTCAGTGTCTTGGACCAGGTGTGATCAAATCCAAATGCATTTGTCACATGCGCAATACAGTGAAATACTAATTTACTGTACAAGCCCTTAACCAACAATGCTTTAAGAAGTTAAGAAAACAATTTCAAAAAATAAGTGTTAAGTAAAAAATTGATACATAAAAAAATTGGAAAATAGAAAATAAAAGTAACAAATAATTAAACAGCAGCAGTAAAATAACAAGCGAGGCTATATATACAGGGGGTACCAGTACAGAGTCAATGTGCAGGGGCACCGGTTAGTCGAGGTAATATGTATATGTAGGTAGAGTTAAAGTGACTATGCATAGATTAATAACAGAGAGTAGCAGCAGTGTAAAGAGGGGCCTGGGTAGCCATTTGCTGTTCAGGGGTCTTATGGCATGGGGTCAGAAGCTGTTAAGAAGGCTTTTGGACCTCAACTTGGTGCAGAGAGAACAGTCTATGACTAGGGTGGCTGGAGTACATGACCATTTTTAGGGACTTCCTCTGACACCGCCTGGTATAGAGGTCCTAGATAACAGGAAGCTTGGCCCCAGTGACGTACTGGGCCGTACGCACTACCCTCTGTAAGTGCCTTGCGGTCGGAGGCCGAGCAGTCTTTTCAGTCTCCTGAGGGGGAATAGGCTTTGTTGTGCCCTCTTCACGAGTGGCGTGAAGAACATACTGTATAGCAATAGGGGATTGTATCATGAACCAATACCCTGTCACATTTCAGTCAACTGTTTGACTGGTTGTACTCTGCAGAGTTTTCTGTCACTGCAAGCAGTGTTCATTGGTGTGACATATATATGTAACCAGGCAAGTCAGTTAAGAACAAATTATTATTTACAATGACGGCCTACCCCGGCCAAACCCTAACCCGAACCCGGACGACGCTGGGCCAATTGTGCGCCACACTATAGGACTCACAGCCTGGAATCGAACCAGGGTCTGTAGTGACACCTCTAGTACTGAGATGCAGTGCCTTAGACTGCTGCGCCACTCGGGAGCCGCCCAATGGATGGTAGTGTTTTGGTGAATCACTTTTCCTTTGAGTTGTTACAGGAGTGTTATTACCATCTTATGGTTACACTGTTGCTGTTTGGGTAAGATTAAGTCCTAAGGGAGTTAATGTAAGGGTGTGGGTGCAGTCCCTAGAGCAGATTTAAGACCTAAGAGGTTATGTGAGTGTTATTACATTGTTTCGTCCTCTTCTGGCATTCATAATAATTATCTACTACAAACAGTGAGACAAAATAAGGGAGTTCAGGACATTTTCCAAACTTTTACTGTCCCACGTTTGTAATGTACTTTTCTCCAGAGTTGTCATGTGCTTTAAATATCGATTAAAGCTTCTTATGGGCAGGTGGGACAGTAGTGTCCCACCTGGCCAACATCCGGTGAAATTGCAGAGCGCCAAATTCAAAATACAGAAATACTCATAATAAACATTCATAAAATATACAAGTGTTATATATTGGCTTAAAGATGAACTTCTAGTTGATCCAGCCGCTGTGTCAGATTTCAAAAAGGCTTTACGGCGAAAGCATACCATGCGATTATCTGAGGACAGCGCCCAGCTTACAAAAACATACAAACATTTTGCAGCCAAGTAAAGGAGACACAAAAGTCAGAAATAGCGATAAAATGAATCATTTACCTTTGATGATCTTCATATGGTTGCACTATCAAGAATCCCTGTTACACAAGACATGTTTGTTTTGTTCGATAAAGTCCCTCTTTATGTCCCAAAAACTCAGTTTTGTTGGCACATTTTGTTCAGTAATCCACTGGCTCCAGGGCAAAACATGCAGACGAATAAATCCTAATAGTACCGGTAAAGTTTGTCAAAATATGTCAAACGATGTGTATAATTAATCCTCAGGTTGTCTATTGTCTAAATAATCAATAATACTTCAACCGGACAGTAGCGTTTTCAATAGAAAGGAAAAACAACAAACAACGTGTTCACGGTCATGCGCCCAATCCAGCACTGCATACTTCCTTGTCCACTGACCAAAATGTATTTTTACTCGTCGTTTTTCAAAATACAAGCCTGAAAGCATGTCTAAAGACTGTTGACATCTAGTGGAAGCCATAGGAACTGCAATCTGGGCCCTAACCCATAACATAGTCAACAGTCATTCAATGGAAAACAACTCACATAAAAAAAATCCGACTTCCTGGATGGATTTTCCTTGTGTTTTTGCCTGACATATCAGTTCTGCTATACTCACAGACATTATCTTAACAGTTTTAGAAACTTCAGAGTGTTTTCTATCCAATACTACCATGCATATGCATATCCTAGCTTCTGGGCCTGAGTAACAGGCAGTTTATTTTGGACATGTTTGTCATCCAAACTTCAAAATACTGGCCCCTACCCAAGAGAGGTTTATATACAAAATGTGGAGGTTCATACTGTTGATTCATCTTGACGGTAGGAGGAGCAGCAATGCATGTTACACTAACTAATTGTCCACAACCTGTCCACAACCTCAAATAGTCACACTCCAAACTCCACTATGGCCAAGACCAAAGAGCTGTCAAAGGACACCAGAAACAAAATTGTAGACCTGCACCAGGCTGGGAAGACTGAATCTGCAATAGGTAAGCAGCTTGGTTTGAAGAAATCAACTGTGGGAGCAATTATTAGGAAATGGAAGACGTACAAGACCACTGATAATCTCCCTCGATTTGGGGCTCCACGCAAGATCTCACCCCGTGGGGTCAAAATTATCACAAGGACGGTGAGCAAAAATCCCAGAACCACACAGGGGGAGCAATTGAATGACCTGCAGAGAGCTGGGACCAAAGTAACAAAGCCTTCCATCAGTAACACACTACGAGGGACTCAAATCCTGCAGTGCCAGACGTGTCCCCCTGCTTAAGCCAGTACATGTCCAGGCCCGTCTAAAGTTTGCTAGAGAGCATTTGGATGATCCAGAAGAAGATTGGGAGAATGTCATGTGTGAAAACCTTGTGAAGACTTACAGAAAACGTTTGACCTCTGTCATTGCCAACAAAGGGTATGTAACAAAGTATTGAGATTGACCAAATACTTATTTTCCACCATCATTTGAAAATAAATTAATTAAAAATCCTACAATGTGATTTTCTGGATTGTTTTTTCTCATTTTGTCTGTCATAGTTTAAGTGTACCTATGATTAAAATTACAGGCCTCTCTCATCTTTTTAAGTGGGAGAACTTGCACAATTGGTGGCTGACTAAATACTTTTTTGCCCCACTGTATACAAAAACCCTAGACAGGTGAAAAATCCTAGACAATACAAAAACTAAACCAACCACCCTTGTCGCACCCTGACCTAACCAAAATAATAAAGAAAACAAAGATAACTAAGGTCAGGGTGTGACAGCAACCCCCCCCCCCTAAAGGTGCGGACTCCTGGCCGCAAACCTAAACCTATATGGGAGGGTCTGGGTGGGCATCTAACCTCGGTTCTCTGGTTCTCAAGGGTCAGTGATACAAGATCCGGCTCAGTGTAAAGAAGGGGGGCGGCTCTGGTCTTGGGTCATCGTCAGAGGCTCTGGACTGCGGATCCTCGCTGTAGGTCCCGGGCTGGGGACCCTCACTGTGTGGATCATCGCCAGATGTTCTGGACTGGGGACCGTCGCTGGAGACTGGAGACCGTCGCTGGAGACCCGGGCTGGGGACCGTCGTTGGAGGCCCCGGACTGTGGCCCGTCGTTGGGGGCCCCGGACTGTGGACCGTCGCTGGAGACCCCAGACTGGGGACCGTCGCTGGAGACCCTGGGCTGGGGACTGTCGTTGGAGGCCCCGGACTATGGCCCGTCGTTGGAGGTTCTGGACTGTGGCCCGTCGTTGGAGGTTCCGGACTGTGGCCCGTCGTTGGAGGTTCCGGTCTGTGAACTGTCGCCGGAAGCTCTGGACTGGGTACTGTCGCCGGAGGCTCTGGACTGGGTACTGTCGCCTGACGCTCTGGACTGGGTACTGTCGCCGGATGCTCTGGACTGGGTACTGTCGCCGGACGCTCTTTACTGGTTACTGTCGCCGGATGTTCTGGACTGCCGAGGCGCACTGTAGGCCTGGTGTGTGGAGCCGGCACTTGTGGTACCGGGCTGGGGACACGCACCTCAGGGCGAGTGTGAGGAGAAGGAACAGGGCGTACTGGACTGCCGAGGCGCACTATAGGCCTGGTGAGTGGTGCCGGCACTGGTGTTACCGGGCTGGGTACATGCACCTCAGGGCGAGTGCGAAGAGCAGGAACAGGGTGTACTGGACCCTGGAGGCGCACTGGAGGCCTGGTGCTTGGTGCCGGCACTGGTGATACTGGGCTGGTGACACGCACCTCAGGGCGAGTGCGGGGAGGAGGCACAGGATACTGTGGAGATGCATTGGAGATCCAGTACATAGATCTGGCTCAATACGTCCTGGCTGAATGCCCATTCTAGCCCAGCAAATGCGAGGAGCTGGAATAGAGCGCACCGGGCTAGAATAGTGCACTGGAGACACCGTGCGCATAACACTGTGCCTGACCAGTTACACGCTCCCCGCGGTAAGCACGAGGAGTTGGCTCAGGTCTCCTACCTGACTCAGCCAATCTCCTCGTGTGCCTCCTCCCTCCCCCCCAAAAAATCTTGGGGCTGCCTCTCAGGCTTCCGTACTAGCCGTGTACCTTCATATCTTCGCTGTTCCTCTATTCTCCTGTATTTCTCCAGGAGTATCGCCGTTCCACTTTCGGTGCCTCTAACTCCTCCTTAGGACGGTGATACTCCCCCAGCTGTGTCCAGGGTCCTGCTCCATCTAATATCTCCTCCCAGGTCCATCTCCCCATTAAGCGCTGTTCCTCCTTTTCATGCTGCTTGGTCCTGGTTTGGTGGGTTATTCTGTCACGTTCGTCATAACGAGGAGACCAAGGCGCAGCGTGATAGGAATACATTCTTCTTTAATAAACAAAGAACACTAAACAAACTAACAAAATATCAAAACGAATGTGATGCTAATACAACAAGTGCTGATATGCAACTACACATAGACAATAACCCACAAAACCAAAATGGAAAAATGGCAACCTAAATAGGACCGCCAATCAGAGACAACGATAAACAGCTGTCTCTGATTGGGAACCAATTCAGGCCACCATAGACCTACATATACCTATACATACTAAAACCCCATAGATATACAAAAAGAGACTTTTGCCCTTGACAGGACAAAAACACCTAGACAATACAAAAACTAAACTAACCACCCTTGTCACACCCTGACCTAACCAAAATAATAAAGAAAAACAAAGATAACTAAGGTCAGGGCGTGTTATGCGGAGACCGGACATTAGCGAGTAATATACTCGGAAGCTGTGGGTTGTGTACGCCACGTTGAAGTCTGACAAGAAGACTGCTCCGTCTGCCTCTTCTATGGCGGCGTTGTTCTGGGTCAGCCTCTGAAATCAGTTCAAATCCCCTGGGTGGTTTGGAAAAAGGATCCGCTTCGGGAACGTCATATTCCTGGTCATAGTGATGGTAAGTTGACGTCGCTCTGATATCCAATAGTTCTTCCCGGCTGTATGTAATAACACTTAAGAGTTTATGGGCTAACAAAATAAGAAATAACACTTAGGAAACTTTGCAGTATTTTGTTTTTTAAGGACTAGAAGCGAGGCAGCCCTCTCTGTCGGCACCATTACATTCATATTCAGACCCTTTGCTATGGGACTCAAATTTGAGCTCAGGTGGATCCTGTTTCCATTGATCAACCTTGAGATGTTTCTACAACTTGGTTGGAGTCCACCTGTGGTAAATTCAATTGATTGGAAATGATGTGGAAAGGCACACACCTGTCTATAGAGCACAGATGACAGTGCATGTCAGACCAAAAACCAAACCATGAGGTCAAATGAATTGTCCATAGAGCTCAGAGACAGGATTGTGTTTAGGCAAGCGTACCAAAAATTGTCTGCAGCATTGAAATTCCTCAAGATCACAGGAGCCTCATAATTCTTAAATGGAAGAAGTATGGAACCACCAAGACTCTTCCTAGACCTGGCCGCCCAGCCAAACTTAGCAATCAAGTCGAGAAGGGCCTTGGTCAGGAAGGTGACCAAGAACCCGATGGTCTCTCTGATAGAGCTATGGAGTTCCTCTGTGGAGATGGGAGAACCTTCCAGAAGGACAACCATCAATGCAGCACTCCACCAATCAGGCCTTCTTGGTAGAGTGGCCAGATGGAAGCCAATTCTCAGTAAAAGGCATATGACGGCCCTCTTGGAGTTTGCCAAAAGGCACCTAGAGGACTCTCAGACCATGAGAAACAAGATTCTCTGGTCTGATGAAACCAAGATTGAACTCTTTGTCCTGAATACCAAGCATCACATCTGGAGGAAACCTGGCGCCATCCCTTCGGTGAAGCATGGTGGTGGCAGCATCATGCTGTGGGGATGTTTTTCATCAGCAGAGACTGGGAGACTAGTCAGGATCAAGGCAAAGATGAACAGAGCAAAGTACAGAGAGATCCTTGATGAAAATGTTCTCCTGAGCACTCAGGACCTCAGACTGGGGCGAAGGATCACCTTCCAACAGGACAATAAACCCTAAGCACACAGCCAAGACAATGCAGGAGTGGCTTCGGGACAAGTCTATGAATGTCCTTGAGTGGCCCAGCCAGAGCCCGCTCCCCATCCAACATGACAGAGCTTGAGAGGATACGCAGAGAAATACAGGTGCACCAAGCTTGCAGCGTCGTACCCAAGAAAACCCCCCTTCTGTAATCGAAGTCAAAGGTGCTTCAACAAAGTACTGAGTAAAGGGTCTGAATACTTATGTAAATGTGACCTTTCAGTTTTGTTTTTTTTAACACATTTTCAAACATTTCTAAAAACTAGTTTTTGCTTTGTCATTATGGGGTATTGTGTGTAGATTGATGTGGGGAAAAAGCAATTTTAGAATAAGGCTGTAGTGTAACAAAATGTGGAAATAGGGTTCTGAATACTTTATGAATACACTATCAACTCCCGAGATGAGGCTGGTGTAACCGAAGTGAAATGGCTTGCTAGTTAGCGCGCACTAATAGCGTTTCAAACTTCACTCGCTGAGCCTTGGGGTGGTTGTTTCCCTTGCTCTGCATGGGTAACGCTGCTTCAAGGGTGGCTGTTGTCGTTGTGTTCCTGGTTCGAGCCCAGGGAGGAGCGAGGAGAGGGACGGAAGCTATACTGTTACACTGGCAATACTAAAGTGCCTATAAGAACATCCAATAGTCAAAGGTATATGAAATACAAATGGTATAGAGAGAAATAGTCCTATAATTCCTATAATAACTACAACCTAAAACCTCTTACTTTGGAATATTGAAGTCTCATGTTAAAAGGAACCACCAACTTTCATATGTTCTCATGTTCTGAGCAAGGAACTTAAACATTAGCTTTTTTACATGGCACATATTGCACTTTCACTTTCTTCTCCATTCTCCATGTGATGACGACTATTTTATCAAATCAATTAACTATGTTTAATTATTATGCGATTAAATTAATCGTGTAACAATGAACCTTTCTGGGAACGGGGTTCTACTAGTGGAATTTCTCAAATTTCTCAAACATAAAAGTATTAGGCACCACTATAAAGATAAAATTCTCATTAATCCCACCACAGTGTCTGATTTCAAAAATGTTCTACAGCGAAAGCTCCACAAACGATTATGTTAGGTCACCACCAAGTCACAGAAAAACCCAGCCATTTTTCCAGCCAAAGAGAGGAGTCACAAAGAGCACAAATAGAGATAAAATGAATCACTAACCTTTGATCTTCATCAGATGACACTCATAGGACTTCATGTTACACAATACATGTATGTTTTGTTCGGTAAAGTTCATATTTATATCCAAAAATCTCATTTTACATTGGCGTTTATGTTCAGTAGTTCCAAAACATGCAGTGATTTCAATTTACAGAAAAACTCATAATAAATGTTGATGAAAATACATTTGTGGTACAAGGAAATATAGATAAACTTATCCTTAATGCAACCGCTGTGTCAGTTTTCAAAAAAACTTTAGAGCCCAAAACAGCCAAAATAAATATCCGCCATGTTGCGCAGTCAACATTAGTCAGAAATAGCATTATAAATATTCACTTACCTTTGTTGATCTTCATCAGAATGCACTCCCAGGAATCCCAGTTTCACTATAAATGTTTGATTTGTTCGATAAAGTTAATCATTTATGTCCAAATAGCTTCTTTTGTTAGGGCGTTTGGTAAACAAATCCAAACGCGCATTCAGGTCCAGCCGAACGTCTGACGAAAAGTTCAAAAAGTTATATTACAGGTCGTAGAAACTTGTCAAACTAAGTATAGAATCAATCTTTAGGAGGTCTTTATCATAAATGTTCAATAAGGTTCCAACCGGAGAATTCCATTGTCTGTAGAAAAGCAATGGAACGAGAGCTAACTCTCATGTGAATGCGCGTGACTGAGATCGAGGCTGCTGCCAGACCTCTGACTCAATCAGCTCTCATTCGGCCCCCTTCACAGTAGAAGCCTGAAACAACGTTCTAAACATGGTTGACATCTAGTGGAAACCTTAGGAAGTGCAAAATGACCCATATCCCACTGTGTATTCGATAGGGGCTGAGTTCAAAAACGACAAGCCTCAGATTTCCCACTTCCTGTTTGGATTTGTTTCTCAGGTTTTTGCTTGCCATATGAGTTCTGTTATACTCACAGCCATCAATCAAACAGTTTTAGAAACTTTGTTTTCTATCCAATATTAATAATAATATGCATATATTAGCATCTGGGACTGAGTAGGAGGCAGTTTACTCTGGGCATGCTTTTCATCCAAAAGTGAAAATGCTGCCCACTATCCCAAAGAAGTTACTAACTTATTAGTAACTTGGGGTAGCAGGGAAAAAGTTTGTTTAATGAGTTACCACTTCCCGAATTAACTTAACAATATATCAGAATATATTGTTATCATACCAGTCATCCATTAATTATTATTACCTCATCAGTCTCATTCTGAACCTCGCAAAATTCTTGGATATCTGCACGAAACCCTAGTCTAATGATGATTCAGCGATACACAAATTGGCTTAGTTATTTATTTTCTAACTAACTAAATAATCACACAGAATTACATAAACACACACACAATATAGATTATTGATTACTAACATAATGCAATGAAAAGTCCCTAGTGGACTAATCCGACTGTTACACAATGGAAAGGGGTGGAGAAAGAAAGAGAGGGAGAGGGAGAGACAAAGGAATTAAACTATTGTACATACAAACAGTTGAATAATATGCTCACCATAAATATGGATATTTAGCACCCTAACAACCGCTCATTCGGATTTTGAAATGGAACATATTTTGTCTGTTGTCTCTCTGTTGAAACCACTTGCTCCGTCTGTGACGAATAGTTTGACAGAAAGTCTTTGGTTGTCCACCAGAGGTCACAATGTCCTTTTTAGCTGTACGCTTTCTTTGTTCTGGAAGTGTTCGTTAGAATGGATACATCAGAAATGTACCACAGTGGTGATGATAGCGAAATCTTCTTCTTTTGTCTTCAGTCGAGTTTCCTAAACTATTTTACATATATAGCTGCAGACTGTGACTGTCTAGTCTTCACCTTCACTCGTCAAGAGTTTGAGGGTCTTACCATTTTCTGGTCTCAATTTAAATTGCACCCATTTCAAAGTATTGAATTTTAAACCATTTCAACGTGTAGCCACCGCTCCACGCTTTCTGATCTAATGTAAATTTTGTTAGCAGTCCTTTTATGCTCTCTGGAAATAGGGGTGTTCCATCCTAATGGCATAATGCATGTGCTCACGGGGGCGTGGTTACTGACTGGGTAAACTTTATACAACAACAATTATCTCATTTAGAAGGCTAAAATAGTTTCATATTTAATCATATAACTTTTACAACATTTAGATGTAAATCTGATAAATGGGATGTATACATGTGTAGAGTTACAGTTATTTAGTTATACCTTTCTTAATGAGATCACAAAACAATAAACTTTTGACAGGATTTATTGTTTGGATCCCCACCAACCATTACAGATGTTTGGATTTGAAAACTAATGTTCCAATATCCAATCTTTTGATGTTTGAAGTTTTGGCAAGAGATTCTCTCTCTAAACACATCAGCTTCCTTTGTTCAACACTGCAGGTCCAGAGAGAGTATACGACCGGTCGTTAAAGTCATAAGACCGGCCCACTTCCCACACTTCCTCTCTGGTGGGAGAGGGGGGGGGCTCTCTTTGATCTTCTGTATTACTACAGTAATACAGTATGCAAGATAAACATGTGCAATGCTGGTCAAGAACTACAGGAAATGTATGATCTCTGTAATTGCAAACAAAGGTTTCTGTACCAAATATTAAGTTCTGCTTTTCTGATGTATCAAATACTTATGTCATGCATTAAAATGCAAATTAATTACTTAAAAATCATACAATGTGATTTTCTGGATTTTTGTTTTAGATTCCGTCTCTCACAGTTGAAGTGTACCTAGGATAAAAATTACAGACATCTACATGCTTTGTAAGTAGGAAAACCTGCAAAAATCGGCAGTGTATCAAATACTTGTTCTCCCCACTGTATATCAAATAATCTGAGTTTACATTGGGGCGTTACATTCACTAGTTCCAAAAACATCCAGTGATTTTGCATAGCCACATCGATTCAACAGAAATACTCATCATAAATGTAGATGATAATACAAGTTCTACACATGGAATTATAGATATACCTGTCCTTAATGCAACCGCTGTGTCAGAATTCCCCCAAAAAATTACGGAAAAAGCAAACCATGCAATAATCTGAGATGGCGCTCAGAACAATTAAGTCAAATTAGCCGCCATGTTGTAGTCAACATAAACCATAAATTACATGCTAAATATTCCCTTGTCTTTGATGATCTTCATCAGAATGCACTCCCAGGAATCCCAGGTCCACAATAAATGCTTGATTTGTTTGATAATGTCCGTTATTTATGTCCAATTAGCTTCTTTTGTTAGCGCGTTTGGTACACTTATCCAAACGCTGGAGCTGGTCGACCATTTTTTCGGACAAAATCTTCAAAAAGTTATATTACAGGTCAAAGAAACATTTCAAACTAAGTACAGAATCAATCATTAGGATGTTTTTATCATAAATCCTCAATAAAGTTCCAACCGGAGAATTCCTTTGTGTCTTGAGGAGGAACGGAATGCAGGAAGATATCATGCGGTATGCGCGTGACCTGGAACTGGCTCTCTGCCAGTAGTCTGACTCATTCCCCTCTCATTCAGTCCCACAACACAGTAGAAGCCTCATTCAAATTTCTATAGACGGTTGACATCTAGTGGAAGCCCCAGGAAGTGAATCTTCATTCATATCTCAAGGGGATTTCAATAGGGAATGGGTTGAATATATACAAACCTCAGATTTCTCTCTTCCTGTTTGGATTTTTTTCTCAGGTTTTTGCCTGCCATATGAGTTATGTTATACTCACAGACATCATTCAAACAGTTTTAGAAACTTCAGAGTGTTTTATATCCAATATTAATAATAACATGCATATACTAGCAACTGAAACTGTGGAGCAGGCCGTTTACTCTGGGCACCTTTCATCCATGCTACTCAATAGTGCCCCTGCAGCCATAAGCAGTTAAAGAGAAATTGTAAAAAATGTCAATGTCATATTCATCATCTCCAGCACCACCCAAACATCAACATATGTGAAAATTGTGTTTGTATGTTTTGTAGTAAAAAAGATAGAGGAAGACAAGTGTTTCCAAGACATCATCAGTATGCATCGTGTGATTTTAACCAAATATGTGTAGGCATTGCCTACTAATTTCCTCCTAATTGTCTATTAATTGGTTGATGATGTCATTGGAGACACTTATCTTCCTCTATATTTTTCACTACAAAATATAGAAACATGCCATTTTCACATATATGACTCACCACCTGGATTCGGTCTAATGTAGCTAAATTTGAAATTATGTTTTTTACATTGGATAAAATTAGAGACTCACACACTGCATTTGAGGAACAAGGGGAAAGTAATTCTGCTTTCTGAGGAATGCACTTTTTGAGAAAATGGCCTTTTGAATGTTTTCGTATCTAGTGAAGAGCTGTTCTTTGTCTATACCCATTCAGCATCGTTCACACCCTCTTAAGCTTTAGCCACCCATCTCGTTTCGCTCTCGGAGCGTTCAGAACGAACAGTTGATGCTCTGGCTGATGATTTGTTTAACGCTGGATAACATGAAAACAGCCTAACCAGTTCTGCTGGCAACAATTTCATTACGCTTTTTTGCAGACATTTACTGACACTGGCCATATTCAATTGGTGTTGTACACATGTCACATAACGTTGGCTAATGAGCCAGCCAGCTAACCTTAGCTAGTTAAACAACAATGAACACAGTGCCAACAATGCCACAGTGCTGGAACTTACCAACCAGGTTCAATGTTAGCTAGCTCTAACTAGATAAGCAAACGGCTCTGGGATACGAAAAATAATGTCAGCTAGGGAGCCAGCCAACTAACGTTAGCTAGCAAGCTAACAGTACACTTTAGCTTAAGACATGTAGCTAGCTAGCTACGTAAACAATAAACCTAGCTAGGTAAGTGTAAGACCACACATGTCACGTAATGTTAGCTAATGAGCCAGCCAGCTAACGTTAGCTATCTGGCTACACTTTAACTTGAAATTAAACCACTTTCTGTCAAAATTAGAAATGTATAATATTGGAAAATGTAGCTAGCTAACGCTAGACTATCTTACCTGTATACAACATGCATGATGGATGCGTCTCCCTGTCATGAATGCCATGCCACGGTTGCCCTTAGTTTGAAGATGTAATCCTGAGACAGATGTTTTCTCCATTTCTTTAGCTATCATACTCTAATTCCACTGATTTCAAAACTTGATCCTCAAGAACGTGGAGAGCAACACTTATGCAGCTCCACTACACAATACATTAGCTGCGTTCGACAGGATTACCAACACAGACTGACTTGCTCAAATAGACCCACTCATTATCTCAGCCAATCATGGCTAGTGGGAAGGTTGCTCACTTTTTCTGTGGCTTAACCATAATTTAACAATTGTATTCATATTTACAGATGGCATACAAGTTTGTTATTAAAGCACATGAAAGTTCACATGTTTAATAAGGCATTTCTCGCCCAAAAAATATTTTGATTTTTAAAAAATGATTACGTTCAAACGTCTCTTCTGTGAAGTCGTGACTTGCGACATACGCCTAGTTTCCTGAATCGGGTCACATATGTTGACGTTGGGGTGATGTTGGAGATGAAGAATGTACTGAAAATGTTTAAATGTCCCTTTGAATCTGTCCCAATACCCTCACATCCATGTGTTTCAATACTCCAGCAAAGTTAAGGTTCTGTCTCTAAGGTGGTGGCAGCTCAGTTGCCACTAGTTTTAGTGTTTCAAAGCACTTAATTTTAACAGTGTTTTTTTGTCTAAGGGGCAAACCTCCAGGGGATTAGTTATTCTCACTAAGATATCATATTAACATTCCCTAAGTCATTACAAAATGTATAGAAAAGTAGAAAACTTGCTTTAAGACTACAACATTTTCTCTAAGCTCCATTTAATTGCAGGAAATAAACATTAAAACTGACATTTTTCTCTCCACCGTCAAGAAGTGGCCACTAAAATGTTTTGCAAATCTTGCTTAGGGCACCCAAAAGGCTAGAGCCGGCCCTGTGCAAGCGAGTACTGCGTGCATGTGTACTGTATGCATGTATGTATGTATGTATGTATGTATGTATGTATGTATGTATGTATGTATGTGTGTGTGTAAAGCTGTGTGTGTCTGTATGTGTGTGTGTGTGTTTCATATTTTTAACATGGTATACACGTACACACACAATGTCACGGCTTTCTTCCTGGGCTGAAGAGGCGGACCGAAACGCAGCGTGGTTATAGTTCATGGTTCATTAATAAGAAAACTCAAACATGTACAAACTACAAAACAATAAACGTGAAAACCGTAACAGTCCTAACTGGTGCATAAAACACAAAGACAGGAAACAATCACCCACAAAATACCCAAAGAATATGGCTGCCTAAATATGGCTCCCAATCATAGACAACGATAAACACCTGCCTCTGATTGAGAACCAATCCACAATTGACACACAAGCACACATATGTGTATAACGCATGTGTGGACACGCACACAGGCAAAAACACACACCCACCATAAAACATAAAGGTTTGCACACTATAAACAAATCATATTTTATACAGGAAATCTCCTCAATGGGATAAACACAGAAAAATAACTATTATGAGTATATTATGTGATTTTTATTGCCACGCAATGAAAGGCACCCATACCTTATTGTGTAGAGAGGTAGAGACGACATCTGTAGAGAGTTCATAAGGTCAGGTCTGAAGCATGACATCATGGCTTGAGTATTCCAAGCGAAAACATATGCTGGCGAAGCACAGTAATAAACCAGTCATTTATGGTGTTAATAGTGGACTTAACCCCTGAGTACCACCCATCAAACCAACACAGGGGAAAATCAAGGAGCACTCACCCAGACCACTCACCACCCCTAACTGTCCCCCCTCTGATGAATAATAGCTTTCCTCAGGAAGAGAGATATGCAGGAGGGGGACAATGTATCAGGGGTCCATGTGAAAAAGTGCTAGTAAAGCAAGTAAAGAAGTTATGTAATGTTGTCATTCATTTGCTGACAGACACAGCTGTATTTTGGCTGATCAATCATTTGTGTGTTATGGTAAATGGCACAGTGAAGTGTGTAAAAACGTCAAGAATGTTGCAGAATTGTAAGTAGAGAGGTGTTAAATTCTTATGTTTTGTTTGGATGTGTACTTATCCTAACTTCTTTTGAAGTCATTGCCATCTATTTTGGAGCGTGTCATTTCAAGTTTTGCCTTGCTATAGGTTTTGTGGCCATAATAACATGTTTCAAGACCAGTGAGCCACAAGCCCAGAAGTTCAGAAGTAGCCCAGAGAAGAAGAAAAAAACAGTCCTGCCCTTTCTGAAGATTTCCTGTTTCATGAAAAGTGCATACATACTGTCTGACTCATATACGGCAAGTTCTGCCTGCACTATTTACTTTTCTAACCGGACGCTGCTTGAGACACGTGAGAACAACAAGCAGACAGAAAAAAATCTGAAGAACGTCTCAAATTAAAGTCTGGATATTTACTGTTATCAAGGCTTTAGTAAATGAAAAGAAGAGGAGTTTATAGTCCGTTTTTAAATGGAGCTACTTCGTTTTTCCACTTTCTGGTGGGGAATGATAATGTTTGGTAGTATTCTGTTATAACAGAAAAGTGAGTTATATGTTTATTTAAAGTAACCTATGAATGTAGGTGGTTGGTTAGTGTTATCGAGCTAATCAAGTAATTATTGAAACATTTATGAGGTTGTTGTAATGAACGCTGACACATGTTTCTTCAAAATTGTCATTCAGTACAGTCCTGCACCACTCCTACCGAGTGCAACATGAGTGTCACGCCCTGACCTTAGTATTCGTTGTTTTCTTTATTATTTTGGTTAGGTCAGGGTGTGACAAGGGTGATTTATGTGTTTTTGTCTTGTCTAGGGATTTGGCATGTTGATGGGGGTGTTATGTACAGTGGGGAGAACAAGTATTTGATACACTGCCGATTTTGCAGGTTTTCCTACTTACAAAGCATGTAGAGGTCTGTAATTTTTTATCATAGGTACATTTCAAGAATTTCAGGAAAACTAACAGGTCTGTTAGAGACGGAATTCTTACTGGTTGGTAGGTATTCAAATACTTATGTCATGCAATAAAATGCAAATGAATTACTTAAAAATCATACAATGTGATTTCTGGATTTTTGTTTTAGATTCCGTCTCTCACAGTTGAAATGTACCTATGATAAAAAATTACAGACCTCTACATGCTTTGTAAGTAGGAAAACCTGCAAAATCAGCAGTGTATCAAATGCCCCACTGTACATAACACCTAGACTATTAAACACTACCAAACCCCTAGACAAGACAAAAACACATAAATCACCCTTGTCAAACCCTGACCTAACCAAAATAATAATGAAAACAAAGAATACTAAGGTCAGGGCGTGACACTCATGTTGCACACGGTAGGAGTGGTGCAGGACCGTACTGAACGCCATTGTCAGATTTCTAAAACAAATCTCAAAGAGAATAAGAATGCAGTTTAAACCATTTCCACCCGAAATTGGCCCTATCATCTTGGCGATCTCACTACAAAGTTACAGGGTCAGGGAGGCCAATCCTTAGGGAGACTTCCTGACCCTACAGCACACCCAATCTGATGAGATTTGTTATGGAAGCAAGACAACAACAAACAAACAACATCAATGCACTTCTTCCTTTTATAGCCAGACATGTGAAGAAACACATTAGCATATTTACCAAAGGCCCCAGGGGACCGGTAATTAAAAACCAAAATCAAAAAATAAACAAAAATAAACAAAAAAAAATAACAAATCAAATTAGAATTACAACTCTTCATAACTCCATAAAGAAATAATTGTATCCCATAAGGTAATGGTAAATAGACTAGAGACAGGTGTCCCTCATTCAGGGACAGTGCTCTCTCGCTCTCCTTCTCATGGTCACACATAGGACTATTGCGAAAATATAAATTTCTTACTAATTATTAGTGGTTACATAACCCATTTAAATCTCACCCAATGTGATCAGGCCTCACCAGGAAGCCAGAACAGAGGTTATAGGTCAGTCAGCCTTATTAAGTATTTTCTTTCTCTTTTCTTTCCCTGGTCTTAAAAAAACAAATTAAAACATTTTAAATACTGCCATCATTCCGCTTACCTGGTTTACAACCAAATTAAAAAAGACCCCACACAATACATCAAACTTGGTATTAACACCACTAACAAATATTAATAACCGGTGTGTGTGTGTGTGTGTGTGTGTGTGTGTGTGTGTGTGTGTGTGTGTGCGTGCGTGCGTGCGTGTGTGCGTGTGTGCGTGTGTGTGCGTGTGTGTGTGCGTGCGTGCGTGTATGTGTATGTGCGTGTGTGCTGGTAATATGTAGGGCAAAACAAACAAACCAATAGCCAGGCCTTACTTATTTGGGAGCTACCTCTAAGGCCGTATCTGATATCTTTATAATTTTATTAAAATGTAGTATTTCACTAACTACTCTCCCAAGGCAACAACCTCGGGAAACATTTGAACATTTCCTTAGTTTTCACTTTGCTAAATCTTAATCAGTACCAAACAATTCAAATTAGAAATTCTTACTTTCCAATTAACTTGCCATTTCCTTTGTTTCCTTCAATCAATCAATCAATCAAATGTATTTATAAAGCCCTTCTTACATCAGATGATGTCACAAAGTGCTGTACAGAAAACGAGCCTAAAACCCCAAACAGCAAGCAATGCAGGTGTAGAAGCACGATGGCTAGGAAAAAGTCCCTAGAAAGGCCGAAACCTAGAGAGGAACCAGGCTATGGGGGGTGGGGGCAGACCTCTTCTGGCTGTGCCGGGTGGAGATTACAACAGAACATGGCCAAGATGCTCAAATGTTCATAGATGACCAGCAGGGTCAGAAATTAATAATCACAGTGGTTGTAGAGGGTGCAACAGGTTAGCACCTCAGGAGTAAATGTCAGTTGGCTTTTTATAGATCATTCAGAGTATCTCTACCCCACCGGCTGTTTCCAGAGAGTTGAAAACAGCAGGTCTGGCACAAGGAAGCACGTCCAGTGAACAGGTCAGGGCAGGCAGAACAGTTGAAACTGGAGCAGCAGCACGACCAGGTGGACTGGGGACAGCCCGGAGTCATCTGGCCAGGTAGTCCTGAAGCATGATCCTAGGGCTCAGGTCCCCCGGGATTTGTTTTGGTTCTAGTCAAGATTCTAGCAGCCATGTTTAGCACAAACTAAAGTTTATTTAGTGCTAGCCCACATACGCTGCTGTTACTGTTAATTATCTATCTGTCACTTTATCCATACCTATATGTACCTCAATTTACCTCAATTACCTCGTGCCCCTGCAAATTTCCTCAGTACTGGTATCCTGTGTATATAGCCAAATTATTGTTACCCATTGTGTAATCATTCCTTGTGTTATTATTTTCCTATTTATTTTTAAACATCTCTACTATTTCTCTTTTTTTTCAGGCCAGGTAGTCCTGAGTAGAGGTTGACCGATTATCATTTTTCAACGCCGATATCAATACCGATTATTGGAGGACCAAAAAACCCCGATGCCGATTAATCTGCCCATTTTTATACATATATATATTTGTAATAATGACAATTACAACAATACTGAATGAACAATGAACACTTTTATTTTAACTTAATATAACACATAAATAAAATCTATTTAGTCTCAAATAAATAAATAATGAAACATGTTCAATTTGGTTTAAATAATGCAAAAACACAGTGCTGGAGAAGAAAGTAAAAGTGCAATATGTGCCATGTAAAAAAGCTAACATTTATGTTCCTTGGTCAGAACATGATAACATATGAAAGCTGGTGGTTCAATATTCCCAGTTCTTCAATATTTCCAGTTAAGAAGTTTTAGGAATTATGACGTGTTGACTATTTCTCTCTATACCATTTGAATTTCATATACAGTTGAAGTCGGAAGTTTAAATACACTTAGGTTGGAGTCATTAAAACTCGTTTTTCAACCACTCCACAAATTTCTTGTTAACAAACTATAGTTATGGCAAGTTGGTTAGAACATCTACTTTGTGCATTTGTAACGGATGTGAAATAGCTAGCTAGTTAGCGGTGGTGCACGCTAAATAGCGCTTCAATCGGTGACGTCACTTGCTCTGAGACCTTGAAGTAGTTGTTCCCCTTGCTCTGCAAGGGCCGCGGCTTTTGTGGAGCGATGGGTAATGATGCTTTGTGGGTGACTGTTGTTGATGTGTGCAGAGGGTCCCTGGTTCGCGCCCGGGTATGGGTGAGGGGACAGTCTAAAGTTATACTGTTACACATGACACAAGTAATTTTTCCAACAATTGTTTACAGACAGATTATTTCACTTATTATTCACTATATCACAATTCCAGTGGGTCAGAAGTTTACATACACTAAGTTGACTGTGCCTTTAAACAGCTTGGAACATTCCTGAAAATTATGTCATGGCTTTAGAAGCTTCTGATAGGCTAATTGACATGATTTGAGTCAATTGGAGGTGTACCTGTGGATGTATTTCAAGTCATACCTTCAAACTCAGTGCCTCTTTGCTTGACATCATGGGACAATCAAAAGAAATCAGCCAAGCCCTTAGAAGACAAATTGTAGACCTCCACAAGTCTGCTTCATCTTTGGGAGCAATTTCCAAACACCTGAAGGTACCACATTCATCTGTATAAACAATAGTACGCAAGTATAAACACCAAGGAACCATGCAGCTGTCCGCTGTCAGGAAGGATATGTGCTCTGTCTCCTAGAGATGAACGTACTTTGGTGTGAAAGGTGCAAATCAATCCCAGAACAACAGCAAAGGACCTTGTGAAGATGCTGGAGGAAACAGGTACAAAAGTATATATATCCACAGTAAAACGAGTCCTATATCGACATAAACTGAAAGGCCGGTCAGCAAGGAAGAAGCCGTTGCTCCAAAACCGCCATAAAAAAAGACAGACTATGGTTTGCATCTGCACGTGGGGACAAAGATTTAAATTTTTGGAGAAATGTCCTCTGGTCTGACAAAACAAAAATAGAACTGTTTGGCCATAATGACCATCATTATGTTTTTAGGAAAAAGGGGGATGCTTGCAAGTCGAAGAACACCATCCCAACCGTGAAGCATGGGGGTGGCAGCATCATGTTGTGGGGGTGCTTTGCTGCAGGATGGACAGGTGAACTTAAACACAAAATAGATGGCATCATGAGGGATATATTGAAGCAACATCTCGAAGCCTTCAGTCATGAAGTTAATGCTTGGTCACAAATGGGTCTTCCAAATGGACAATGACCCCAAGCATACTTCCAAAGTTGTGGCAAAATGGCTTCAGGACAACACATTCAAGGTATTGGAGTGGCCATCACAAAGCCCTGACCTCAATCCCATAGACAATTTGTGGGCATAACTGAAAAAGCATGTGTGATCAAGGTCTACAAACCTGACTCAGTTACACCAGCTCTGTCAGGAGGAATGGGCCAAAATTCACCCAACTTATTGTGGGAATCTTGTGGAAGGCTACCGGAAGCGTTTGACCCAAGTTAAACAATTTAAAGGCAATGCCACCAAATACTAATTGAGTGTATGTAAACTTCTGACCCACTGGGAATGTGATTAAATAAATAAATTATTCTCTCTACTATTATTCTGACATTTCACATTCTTAAAATAAAGTGGTGATCCTAACTGACCTGAGACAGGGAATTTTTACTAGGATTAAATGTCAGGAATTGTGAAAAACTGAGTTTAAATATATTTGGCAAAGGTGTATGTAAACTTCTGACTTCAACTGTACCTTTGACTATTGGATGTTCTTATAGGCACTTTTGTATTGCCAGTCTAATCCCGGGAGTTGATAGGCTTGAAGTCATAAACAGCGATGTGCTTCAAGCGTTGCTAAGAGCTGCTGGCAAAACGTGTAACGGCATTCCTCCTCCTCTTCTGAGGAGGAGAAGCGAGAAGGATCGGAGGACCAAAGCGTAGCGTGATAAGTGTTCATGATGTAATATTTAATGAAACGAACTGAACACTGAAATACCAAACAATAAAGTGAACGAACGAAAACCGAAACAGTACCGTGTGGACCAAACTCTCACACGGAAAACAAACACCCACAACTCAAAAGTGAAACCCAGGCTACCTAAGTATGATTCTCAATCAGAGACAACTAACGACACCTGCCTCTGATTGAGAACCATACTAGGCCGAAACAGAAACCAAACATAGAAAAACAAACATAGACTGCCCACCCCAACTCACGCCCTGACCATACTAAATAAAGACAAAACAAAGGAAATAAAGGTCAGAACGTGACAAAACGCAGTAAAGAGCTGTTTGAATGAATGCTTACGAGTCTGCTGCTGCCTACCTCCGCTCAGTCAGACTGCTCTATCAAATATCAAATCATTGACTTAATTCTAATATAATAAACACAGAAATACAAGCCTTTGGTCATTAATTAATATGGTCAAATCCGGAAACCATCATTTCGATAACAAAAAGTTTATTCTTTCAGTGAAATATGGAACCGTTCTGTAATTTATCGAACGGGTGGCAACCCTAAGTCTAAATATTGCTCTTACATTGCACAACCTTCAATGTTATGTCATAATTATATAAAATTCTGGCAAATTAGTTCACAGTTCGCAATGAGCCAGGCAGCTCAAACTGTTGCATATACCCTGACTCTGCTTGCACTGAACGCAAGAGAAGTGACAAATTCCCCTAGTTAATATTGCCTGCTAACATGAATTTCTTATAACAAAATAATTTTAAGAAAGCATTGATGTTTATGGTTAGATAAATTTTTTGCAAATGCACTTTTGTTAAATCATCACCTGTTTGACAAAGTTGAAGTAGGCTGTGATTTGATGATGAATTAACAGGCACCGCATTGACTACATGTAATGTAGGACAAGCCAGTTAACCTAGTAATATCATCAACCATGTGTAATTAATTAGTGATTATGTGAAGATTGGTTGTTTTTTAAAAGATAAGTTTAATGCTAGCTAGCAACTTACCTTGGCTCCTTGCAGCCACAAGATCCTTTTGACACTGCACCCGCACAACAGGTGGTCAGCCTGCCACGCAGTTTCCGCGTGGATTGCATTGTTAATCGGCTTCCAAAAAGGCTGATTACCGATTGTTATGAAAACTTGAAATCGTTTGATCGCTAGTCCTGACGTATGGTCCTAGGGCTCAAGTCCTCACAGAGAGAGAGAGAGAGAGAGAGAGAGAGAGAGAGAGAGAGAAAAAGAGAGAGTACTTAAATTAACACTGGACATTGGACAAGACAGGAGTAATACTCCAGATATAACAGACTGACCTCAGCCCTCCAACACATAAACTATTGCAGCATAAGTAGTGGTGGCTGAGAGATGAGGAGTTGGGTTCTCTGTTTACTTTAACTCAGAAGCCCTCACAATCTCTACTACATGTATACCTCTGTCTTTCCGACCAACGTTTACTTTACCAGGTGAACAAAAAGTTTTAAATTACAGTCAAACAAACATGATAACTTCTGTCCACAGGGAGACCACTTTAATTACTCGTGACCCCTCGTCCCTTTCGCCAATTGTATAAATCTATTTTAGAAGAAGACGGTATAAAGTGTCTCACAAGATTAAAACCCCTAGGGTTTTCTCGAGTCTACAAGGACTGTTTGGTTTTGCCAAAGAACGTATTGTTCCTACTCGATCACGTGTAATGTGATTCGGGCCTTCAGAAATACAAACCCCCAAATATGTAATCTCTTGTTTTATGCTGCCTTGTGACCCTGCTCTACCAAATAGTTTACTGATGTGGTGATGTCTGGCATATGAGTTTCTTTATCTTTTCATGCTAATAATCAGTAACATGGGTAGTAGTCATATCGCTTTCGATTCTTCCTGTGTCCCCAATAAATATAATACTTTCCTGTTATACATTTTGCCAATATTGCCCCTACACTCACTTTTCCGTATTTTTCCGCTACCCCCTCAATATCCATTTTGATAGCAGGTTTAAAACCTGCAATCAAAACATACATACACATTTTATCAATATCCTCACATACCCAAGCTGTGTACAAATACCCATACTAATATACTATATAACACATGCTCAATGAGTATATACTTCATAATATATACTATTAGTTCATTTTAGTATACTGTAAACAAACGGTAACATTTCAGCTGAGCTTTGCATGTCTACCCTGCTATGCAGCCTCTTGCTAGCTTGTTAACAAATTACTACAACTTCGGGTGTTTGAAAATTCAGACGGTTCAGAGTGTACACTGGCCACTCTGGCCGAGGAGCAGGGTTGATCTGAGAACGACGTGAATAATCAAGTCAATAAACGTTGGGTAGTTAGATTGCATAGAGTATAATAATAATAATAATATACAGGCAAGTTTGATGTATTAGTAGCCAACTAATGTTAGGTAGCTAGCTAACATATAATACCAGTAAATACTGCTATAATGATATGCTGTGCGGTTCATAAGGTTAGTGTAACTAACAAATTGTCATAATTAGTTGAAACAATGAATTTGTATCGGCTCTCGCATATTTCCCGTCAGCGGGGAAATGCTGCCAAATTTATCCATGATTGGATTTTTTCATATTTGTGCCAAATTGATAGAAGACTTTTGCGCTTCTTTTAGTGCATCTATGGCTTTGCTGCAGTTTACCTCTTCCTGACCGTGGTCAGAGTGTTTAGATTTACTCACTCACGGCTCTAATATATGCCAATTTAACAATTTTCCAAGCTAGTGATACCCACTTCCCCAGAGAGTAGTTATGGTATTTGAGCCTTGGTACAGGTTTTGATACCTTGTATTATAACCAATACTGGAATGTCTGCCAATTTACTACTGGAGAATATGTGTTCCTTTATTCAATCACACAGTGCAGCCAGTCGAGCTGATATAAATCTCTCGTCAATACACACACTCAGGAAACAAAAACAAACACACAAAATGAACAGTATTTGGTTAGGAACATCATTCCTTTCTTATAATTTGAAAATAGTAAATTCTTCTCCATCAAAATACTTTTGAATTAATCTATGTCATTTTAAATGTTGTACCCATATGGTAGTTCCTCCAATGCACGTTTCCGTGTAGGGTTTACATTTATATCTAGTTTCCCAATCATAACCAACTGTTTAGCAGTACAATACATTTTCTTGTAGAATGTTTTTTTAATTTCACATATATATATCAAATCTGCAGGAATATTTGTGTTTGTCTATCTCAGGATTGTGCCCTGGAATCACATGACTCGTAGTTGTATCATATCATCCCATGGCCGCTTCTCTGCTTCAACAGAGTATCACAACCCCTGTCTCTAACCAGGATACTTCTCGAAAGATCCCAATCAGAGATGTCCCCTGCTCCTACAGAGTCACGCTGCTTCAAAAGGATGTTTGCCCTATAATTACTTCTAGGACATCACCTATTCAGAAATAACTCTACAACAATAACATTTCTAACTAGGGGTGTTTTTGCTACAAAAAAGACATAATGTGCACAACCTGTTCTTAGAACAGGATTTTCTATAATGTTTAAAAGAAAATCAGTTTCATCCATATGTCACGCCCTGGCCATAGAGAGATTTTTATTCTCTATTTTGGTTAGGCCAGGGTGTGACTAGGGTGGGCATTCCATGTTCATTTTCAATGTTTTGGATTTCTGTGTTTGGCCGGGTGTCACGACTCCTACCGAAGGTGGCTCCCCTTCCTGTTCGGGTGGCGCTCGGCGGTCGTCGTCACCAGCCTACTAGCTACCACTGATCCCCTTTTTTTCCCCTTTTTCTGTTTATTAGTTGCACCTGTGTTTAGTTTAGGATAATTGGTTGGGCTTTATTTACCAGCTGGCCCACCTGCTGGTTGTGCGGGATTATTTTCAGTGTACGGTTGTACACGACTGTAGGTCACGGTTGTCCGTGTGTGTGTATTTTGCTGAACTGTTTCAGTTCCCCGTGTTTGGGGCGTTTGTTTGGGTTGGCGTCGTTTCACCATTGTGGTGTATTAAAAGTAGCGCTACCCTGAACTCTGCTTCCTGTGCCTGACTTCTTTCTCCACTACACCGCGGGCGTTACACCAGGTGTGGTTCTCAATCAGAGGCAGCTGTCTATCGTTGTCTCTGATTGAGAATCATACTTAGGTAGCCTTTTCCCACCTGTGTGGTGTGGGTAGTTATTTTCTGTTTAGTGTTTGTTTCACCTGACAGAACTGTTTCGGTTGTTCTCTTTGTTCTTTTGGTTATTCAATGTTCAGTTAAATAAACAAGATGAACACTTACCACGCTGCACCTTGGTCCTCACCTTCTTCCACCAACGGCCGTTACACCGTAATTTATTGTCTGTTCAGAATTGCGTATCCACTCACTAAACCACGCCTAATGCAGCTCCTGCGCACACAGTTTAACATCAGTCTCCTCGGGAGCAAGCAGAGTTAGCCATCCCATCCTCGTCACCAAATTGTGGTAGCAATTCTATTGGAAGAGAGAGACTGCAGATTATTTCAAACCAAAATTGTAAAAAGTTTTTGAAAATGAAGCAACCAACCTTCACCAAGAATGTTTCAGAGTTGAAACCTTCACAAACATAGTCAGGTCTCTGATTTTATAGAAAAATACATCCCTTTTTATGCATGGCAGTCAGCAGACAGTATATAAAAGGCAATTAGTTGTCTGTGCAGATTTAAGATCGCACGAGGCCAGTTTGTATCAGGTTAGAAAAAACACTAGCATATAACAAGAGACAATTATTTAAACAGTAAAACACGGGATAGCATGACTATTATGTAATTTTTCACGACAAAATAAAGCCCAACCAAAGGGAACATTCCTTTTGTCTGTTTCACATATCCTTTACAAAGTGAAATTGTCAAGTCTCACAATAATGATACATTCCTTCACATAGTCTGGACTGAGAGGTGAGGTTAATGTTTCACTGTACTCACTGATGTTCAACAGGCCATATTCTTCCAGTGTAGGAAATGTTCATATTAATATGTAATATATTAGATGAGAAAGTTTGCCTTTCTGATGTTTGCTGGCCTTTTGTTTGTCTGTGTATTTGGAGGGAACTGTCAGTTTCCTAAGTCAAGCAAAGCTATCATCTTCTCTGGGTCAATACAGTTTAGGCCCATTTAAGAAAGCAAATAATGACTGGGGTTCAAGCCAAAACATTTAAAGCTAATTTCCATTTGAGCCAAATTCTGCAGCGTTTACCTCGAATGCGATCGCCGCGAACACGGTAACATTGCCTTTAAAAGCTGTATTTGAGCGCAATCAAATGAAATCCCGGTCAAATGTCTTATCTTGTGTTTTAGACCCTCAAAGTGACCTGTATTAATTTGGAATAGGGAAGTAAAGAGCTGCAGTGAAGAGTGAACATATTTGACGACACATGAGTAACCTAAATGGACAAACTATTGACTGCTGTACGTAATCATATCCCTTTATAAACGATCAATCTAATGTCTTTCCCCCTATCTCTTTGTGTCTCCACCTCAGTGGCCTCATCAATGACTATGCTGAAGCTGAAGCGTCTGTGTAAATTCTGTGACGTTGAGTCTACCAGCTGTACGGGCACAGGGAACTGTTTGACCAACTGTAGCATCACAGCCATCTGCCCCCATCCAGAGGACGTGTGTGTCAGCATTTGGTGAGTGACTACAGTACCCCTCAGTTGGAATGACCTTTAAACTTGACCTTAGGAGAGAATGCTGGCTAGTGGGTACAGTGACACACTATGAGCATGTTAATGTGTGACAGAGCAGAAATTAATCATCTTGTTTGGTGATTTGTCATTTAAATATGACTTTTGCTGTGAACAAGGTTTATTTAAGTAGCTAAACCCAAAAGTGCCCCACCCACTAATCCCACTAAAGAAAGGGGAGAACTAGATTTGGCCTCCTGTTCGAAGCTGAAGGCAATGCCACATTATCTCATTACATTTATAGCATTCAGAGCTGAAGTCAGCTGAACTCCTAATTCCATGTTCACAGCAACACCTCTTAAAAAGGGTTTCACGACATACGCTCCACACCACCCAGCAGGAGACCTGAGTATCCCATTTGTAGGTCCATTTGTGCACCTTCAGGATTATTCACTGCACGTGTACGGTGGTATTTTGTAACTGGGGGATACATTCTGTACAACCTAACCTGACCTCTGTATCAAATCACTACCATAATGCTTAGACTGCGGTTTCTTACTTTTTAAAAGTTATTTTCCCTTTTATTACTGTATTTATCACTAGCTTAAATATTCTCTCTGTTTGACAAAAATGAATTGGAGTGGAACTAATTGCTCCTGTTGTCTTGATTCCAGGAGGAAGAAAGACGACAATGTCACCATAGACACGATATGCCACAACCCAGCCCATAAGCTGCATGGTCTGGTGCTGGAGGACTATAACAACAGCAAGTGTGAGATGAGGGAGAGGAATAACATGGGCTCCTAGTTCTTCATCTGCTCCTGCTCCGAGGACGAGTGCAATGACCACCTTTTCTTCCCCCCCTGTGAGTCCCTCTGTAGTGCTATGTCACCTGCTATGTAGTGCAATGTCACCTGTTATGACATCCTCAAGGTTGCCTTTTGTAGGCATTATGATTGGTCATGCGAGTGCAACAACCATGTCTTCTTCACCTTTATAGGACGGCAGGTAGCCTCGTGGTTAGAGCGTTGGACCAGTAACCGAAAGGTTTCTAGATCGTATCCCCAAGCTGACAAGGTAAAAATCTGTCGTTCTGCCCCTGAACAAGGCAGTTAACCCACTGTTCCTAGGCTGTCATTGTAAATAAGAATTTGTTATTAACTGACTTGCCTAGTTTAAAAAAATAAAACCTTGTGTGAGTCCCTATGTGATGCTATGTCACCTGTTATGTCATGGCTGATTGTGTTATGTAGGCTAGCTATTACAATTGATCATATAGTTTACCAACAATTTGACGTAACTCACGCTTGTTCTTCTACCATATGTTGTAATAAACGCTTATGCAATTCCTTATTAGGTTGTCATGTAAGGTGTCACACATGAATGCTAACATTTGTTTACTGTTGTACACCCTCCAAATATATATATATATATTTTTAACCTTTATTTAACTAGGCAAGTCAGTTAACTAGGCAAGTCAGTCATTTTCAATGACAGCCTAGGAACAGTGGGTTAACTGCCTTGTTCAGGGGCAGAACGACAGATTTTTACCTTGTCAGCTCGGGGATTCGATCTTGCAACCTTTGGGTACAAGATTGCAAACAGGTTTTACATCGCAGAGGCATTTTGACTGTAGTGTTTCGTTATAATCTTGGTCCTAGAATCAAATGTATTTTCTTATTCCAAGTAAAGTAACACAGGATGGTCAAAATGCTTCTGGACATTGTCTTAAAGTGTATTTTCTTAGTCTAAGTAAAGTGACAAAGGATGGTTATAATGCTTCATGACAGTGTCATAAAGTGTATTTTCTACACATTATTTAAAATATGATTTAAAAAAACATGACTGGCAATGAAACAACTAATTTCAATAAATGTAGGTGTCATAACCAGCCATAAAACAACACAATATATGTCACAACAGGTGTAAATATATGGGTCATGACAGTGTAATGACCATATTATGACAGGTTATGACAAGTTATGTCATCTGTTATGACATATTCTGGCATGGCTCTGACCATGTCATACCGTGTTATGACACCATGTGTCAAGTAAAGTGTTACCTATATTGTTATCTGTTGCTGTATTTGCATAGCTTAATCACATATGCATTGTGCTTGCTACCGATGTTTAATAATTGTATATTCATATTGCAATTTATTAATATTATAGGATTTGATAACCTAATTATGCTTTCATGTAATATCATGATTGTTATTATTGACTATTTCTCTGTCTCCCTGCAGAATTTTTTTTATATACCAACTATGTTACCCATCGGCTGGCCAAAGCCAATCAAGACAAGAATCACAGACTAATGTCAACTCAACTGTCAATCATATCAACTGTACTGTGATTCCATCTGAACAACTTAGCATGCCATGTACCATCATCTGCATATAAAGACTCAGGTCAGAAGCATTCGCATGATGTATGACTGGTGGATTGCGCTGAGCCGTGGAGTGAAATTTTGTACACGTTTTGTATGTGCTACTGCTGACATTGGCAGTCGCTGCCAGTATTGTTTTTCCATGAATGTGAAATAACATGCCATATTTCCATTCATTTGGAAGACTACTAATATAATAAATACTGTACCTCACAGATCTTGGAACTGTCTTACTTTGTAGATATAGAAAATGGGAAAGACCTGTAAATGTTTTGTTGTCATTTGATCAGTTGCAAAGAAAAGAGAAAGCATTTCAAGCTTCAAATCATGTCTTGAAAAAGTCATTTTGTCCTCAATAATTATTATCATGGACAAATGTATTAAATAGTATTTTCACAAAACAATATTTTCTCTTGTTCCTTGTTTGAGCATTATACTGAGCATTGGACCTATTGGAATTACCAATGAGGAGTTAATCAGTAATTACAGTATTTGGAAACTCCAGAAGAAGGGTTCTAATTCTGCACTAGACAAGACTCGAAACACCATCATCGTGTTTAGGAGCTTTAGAGAGTGTAAACAACACTAAAAGAGAAGATATTTAATTCTGCACTACACGGGACTCAAAACACCATAATAGTGTTTTCAACCTTTTCTGGGTTAGTGCTCCAAGTATCTGGCAAGGTGTTGCACAACACTTGATTAAGTGGCATTACAACATACCATGTCATGTTTCAGAACACCTCAGGATGAATGTTTCAGTACACCTTAAAGAGAAAATGTAAAAAATGTCAATGTCATATTCATCATCTCCAGCACCACCCAAACATCAACATGTGTGAAAATTGTGTTTGTATGTTTTGTGGTAAAAAAGATAGAGGAAGACAAGTGTTTCCAAGACATCATCAGTATGCATCCTGTGATTTTAACCAAATATGTGTAGGCATTGCCTACTAATTGCCTCCTAATTGTCTATTAATTGGTTGATGATGTCATTGGAAACACTTATCTTCCTCTATATTTTTCACTATAAAACATAGAAACATTTTCACATATGTTGATGTTGGGGTGGTGCTGGAGATTATGAAAATGTTGAAATGTCCCTTTAAATCTGTCCCAATACCCTCACACCCATGTGTTTCAATACTCCAGCAAAGTTAAGGTTCTGTCTCCTTTAAGGTGGTGGCAGCTCAGTTGCCACTAAGTTTTAGTATTTCAAAGCACTGAATTTTAACAGTGTTGTTTGTCTAAGGGGCAAACCTCCAGGGGGTTAGTTATTCTCACTAAGATATCATATTAACATTGCCTAAGTCGTTACAAAATGTATACATTTGCAGGAAATTTGCTTTAAAAGTGTAAACATTTCTCTCCACCCAATGGCATAATAGGTATAATTGTAGGAAATGTGCTGTAAAATTGCACATTTCTTCTCTATGCCCATTGCAAAATGAGTAAAATTGCAGGAAATGTGTTATGAAATTGCAAAGTTTTCTCTATGTCATTGGCAAAATGTGTAGAAATGTAGAAAAATTGCTTTAAAACTACAACATTTTCTCTATGCCCCATGGCAAAATGTATAGAATTTCAGGAAATTAACATAAAAAAATGAATTTTTCTCTCTCCTCCGTCAAGAGGTGGCCACAGAAATGTTTTGCAGATCTTGCTTAGGGCACCCAAAAGGCTAGAGCCGGCCTTGTGCAAGCGAGTGCTGCGTGCATGTGTGGTGTATGTGTAAGTGTGTGTGTGTCTGTGTGTGTATGTCATATTTTTAACACAGTATACACGCTCATACACATGCACACATATGCATGCACGTGTAATGACGCGGCCGACGCACCTGCCCATAGGTGCCCTATGGCCCCTACTATATCCAGCCCTCAGAGAGTTGTAGATACTCGCCCAGTTTACCCGTGCTTCATTGATCTATTTTGTTTGATGGACCTCCGATCTACATTTGTTAGTTGGCCCTCCAACCTGCAACCGTTTTTTTAACGTTAATTGGCCCAGCGTCGTCCGGGTTTGGCCGGGGTAGGCTGTCAATGTAAATAAGAATTTGTTCTTAACTGACTTGCCTAGTTGAAGAAAGTTTCAATTAAAAATTTAAATAAATAAAAATTCATGCATGTTCACACACACACAAATGCACACAGACAAAAACAGACACTCGCCACAAAACGTAAAGGTTTGCACACTATAAACAAATCATATTTTATACAGAAAATCTCGTCAATGGGATAAACACAGAAAAATAACTATTATGAGTATATTATGTGACTTTTATAGCACTGCAATGAAAGGCAGCCATACCTTATCATGTAGAGAGGTAGAGACGACATCTGTAGAGAGTTCATAAGGTCAGGTCTGAAGCCTGACATCATAGCTTGAGTATTCCAAGCGAAAACATATGCTGGCGAAGCCCAGTAATAAACCAGTAATTTATGGGTGTTAACAGTGGACTTAACCCCTGAGTACCACCCATCAAACCAACACAGGGGAACATCAAGGAGCACTCACCCAGGCAACTCACCACCCCTAACTGTCCCCCCTCTGATGAATAATAGCTTTCCTCAGGAAGAGAGATATGCAGGAGGGGGACAATGTATCAGGGGTCCATGTGAAAAAGTGCTAGTAAAGCAAGTAAAGAAGTTATGTAATGTTGTCATTCATTTGCTAACAGACACAGCTGTATTTTGGCTGATCAATCATTTGTGTGTTATGGTAAATGGCACAGTGAAGTGTGTAAAAACGTCAAGAATGTTGCAGAATTGTAAGTAGAGAGGTGTTTAATTCTTATGTTTTGTTTGGATGTGTACTTATCCTAACTTCTTTTGAAGTCATTGCCATCTATTTTGGAGCGTGTCATTTCAAGTTTTGCCTTGCTATAGGTTTTGTGGCCATAATAACATGTTTCAAGACCAGTGAGCCACAAGCCCAGAAGTTCAGAAGTAGCCCAGAGAAGAAGAAAAAAACAGTCCTGCCCTTTCTGAAGATTTCCTGTTTCATGAAAAGTGCATACATACTGTCTGACTCATATACGGCAAGTTCTGCCTGCACTATTTACTTTTCTAACCGGACGCTGCTTGAGAGACGCATGAGAGCAACAGGCAGACCCGAAGAAACCCCCCGAAGAACGTCTCGAATTAAAGTCTGGATATTTACTTCTATCAAGGCTTTAGTAAATGAAAAGAAGAGGAGTTTATAGTCCGTTTCTAAATGGAGCTACTTCGTTTTTCCGCTTTCTGGTGGGGAACGATAATGTTTGGTAGTATTCTGCTAGAACAGAAAAGTGAGTTTTACGTTTATTTTTTAAAAGTAACCTATGAATGTTGGTGGTTGGTTAGTGTTATCGAGGTAATCAAGTAATTATTGAAACATTTATGAGGTTGTTGTAACGAACGTTGACACACGTTTCTTCAAAATTGTCATTCAGTTTTTTTGTAGCAGGTGGTCAAACATAATCCAGCCATAAAACTATACATTTTAGTGGAAGGCGAAATTTTCAGGTCATTTGAGCTAAAACGCGCAAATATATTAGCTGGTGTTACTGCAATTTCTATGCATAGAAGTATTTAATGTATACAAACTACGCAGTCAGTGTTGTTCAATATCAGGAATTCAGGAACGGTGGTACGTTTATACCCAAATCCTAATTGTTGTCCTAAAGTGGGGTTGGAATGTATGAACATAATGTCTATGTTCAATGATTCAAGTGAGCACTAGTATTTTCCAAGAGGAACTCACATCAGAAAAGCCTTTGAGTGTGTAGAATGATGTTTTTGTAAAGAGGAAGTAGGTACAGTATATGTTGTGTGTTGAAGGGGTTGCTTAACACAGTGGGAGGAGGTTTAGCTACACCACCTGTTGCAGGAGAAAACATGCATGGTTGTCTGACCTATGGGACTTTTCATTCTGATGTGCGTTGTTGACACTGGATGTTGGAATTATATTTGGTCTATCATTTGCAAGGTAGACATATCATAAATTGTCATCTATTGCCTCTGTCTCCAACTCCAAACATGTCCCAATGGTACCAAACAGTTTTGCCTTCTTATAATCCTCTCTCCCCCACATCTGCAATTATATTTTGCCCTGGGTGACAATTACCAGCATTCATCCACACCATAGCCCGCCTCCTTGGGCTTAAATAACATACACTTTGAGAGGAGTTTTTCTAATGATATAATTACTCCTAACTCTACCACCTCTCACTCTACTACCAGCTCTCAGCCCAAGTTCATTCTTAGCTGTTCTGTTATAACTCTATAACACACTACAAACCACTTCAGGCCAAATTCAAAATTGTACTCCTCTGCAGAACTTAACTGTAATGCCTTTATTTGTTTGCTTAAGATTTAGCAAGTCAGACATGTACACTGCACCCTAGAAATAGCAATAACAGAATATAGCCTAGTATCCCTCTGCAATATCCTGACACCATGTTTACTTCACTGGCTGTACTGCCTTATGAATGCTGCCAGCTGCAGTGGATGTGGCTTCTCTAGATCTGCTCCAGTAACCCTGGTTTTCAGACTTGCAGGTTGAATGATCTGCTCCAGTTACCCTGGTTTTCAGACTTGCAGGTTGTATGATCTGCTCCAGTTACCCTGGTTTTCAGACTTGCAGGTTGTATGATCTGCTCCAGTTACCCTGGTTTTCAGACTTGCAGGTTGAATGACCTGCTCCAGTTACCCTGGTTTTCAGACTTGCAGGTTGTATGATCTGCTCCAGTTACCCTGGTTTTCAGACTTGCAGGTTGTATGATCTGCTCCAGTTACCCTGGTTTTCAGACTTGCAGGTTGTATTTCTGTTGCTTTAAGCCGCAGCTCTACTCCACCCTGCAGATTGGGAACAGCTACAGTAGGTGTTCTGTCCTGGTACAGGAGTACAACATTCTCTCCTAAGTCAGTAGCCTTGATATTCTCTGGCATAGAGTAATACAGTATACTACTGCACTGTGAGGAAGTTGGAGGGAAGAGAACCGTATTTGCTCTCTCTACTGAGGAGAGAGAGAGAGAAGGTTGATTATTTTAACATGGTTGGTCACGTGACCTGACAAAGTGGCTCTATCAGGTTCGCCCCCTGCCAGCCGGTTTAACACAGCGGAGACCCAAGCGCGTCCCAAATGGTGCCCTATTCTCTATATAGCAAACTACTTTTGACCATTGCCTGCTCAAAATTAGTGCTTTATATGGGTAATAAGCTGTCGTTTTGAACACAGACCCAATCCTAACCCATTTCGCTTGGCTGAACTTAGCTCTCGGCGACTGGAATTCTTCAAGAGGAAATCCCCGAGCTGCACATGCAGACAGGCCTAGATGACGGTCAATAATGCATTTTCACTATCGGTTGTGTCACGAGGACGCTGCTGATGCAAGTAAAAGGTTGAGCTTTCTCTTCCTATTTGTGCAGTCTATCATACTTAGACTTGTGGTTATGTGGTAGTGACGTCATTCAGTGTGTAAGATCTCGCCCTCCATCTCTTTTCACTTCATTTCACCTCATCTCTGTTTTAACAATTAGGAGCATCTGATTTTGGTCCGTTTCTGGTTTTATACATGCTAAAGACACTCCATAAAGGTCTGGAAGGAGAGCAAATGGAGGGAAAAAAAGGGAGTGATCTGGCAGTTGGGTGCAACATCTCTCTCTTTCTCTTGCTCTTGCATTTTCTTTCTCTCTTGCTCTCACTTTCCAACCCCTCGGTGAGAAAGTCCTGAAGATTGTTGGATCCTTCCCACCTTACCAAAGTGGACTGTTTTGGGGCTATAGTTGATTTTATGTTCAAAATGTGCTGTCCACATGTTATTGCGACAATTAAGTAACTACAGAGGAACATTGATGTAAGGTAATCAACCGTTCACTGGAGCCCTCCAAAGCAAAACTCTCTGAATTATGATTAGCTTTTGTAACAGGTGGACAAACATAACCCAGCAATAGTAAATTACACATTTTTGCTGGAAGGGACCATGTTCCTCTCACCAACGATACAGTATGGTTATTCACTAAAGAGACCGTAGGCGTGTCCAAAATGGCACCCTGTACACCCTTTATAGTGCACTACTTTTGACCAGAACCCTATGGGCCCTGGTCAAAAGTAGTGTACTATATAGTGAATAGGATGCCATTTCACACGCAGATAGTGTGTAAAGTTGGACCAAGTCTTCATATGATAACACGACCCCTGTGGGGTTGGGACTGAATAATGCTTGCACACATAGATAAAGTCGAAGAGAGATTTTTAAATTTGTTTAATATAACTAGACAAGTCAGTTAAGAACACATTCTTATTTACAATCACATCCTACCCCAGCCAAACCGGACCAATTTTGCACCGTCCTACGGGACTCCAAATTCACAGCCAGATGTGATACAGCCTGGAATCGAACATCTCCAAACAGTAGCATACGGTCTAATGGTTATCAGGAGCAGCACACACAGTGCAAGGACAGGTAGATAACCAATATAATTTATTTGGGAGTAAAACATGAGCACGCACTCATAAACGCAAATCAAATCAAACTTTGTCACATGCGCCGAATACAACAAGTGTAGACTTTACCGTGAAAGGCTTCTCTTACAAGCCTAACCAACAGTGCAGTTCAGGAAGAGTTGAGAAAATATTTACCGAGTAGACTAAAATAAAAAGTAATAATAAAAACAAACATAATAACAATAACAATAATGAGGCTAATACAGGGGGCACCGGGTACAGATTCAGTGTGCAGGGATACAGGCTAATTGAGGTAATATGTACATGTTGGTGGGGGCGAAGTAACTATGCATAGATAACAAACAGTGAGTAGCAGCAGTTTACAAAAGGGGGAGGGGGGTCTATAGTGGGTGACTGGAGTCTCTGACAATTTTATAGGCTTTCCTCTGACACCGCCTATTATATAGGTCCTGGATGGCAGAAAGCTTGGCCCCAGTGATGTACTGGACTGTTCGCACTACCCTCTGTAGAATCTTACTGTCAGATGCCGAGCAGTTGCCATACCAAGTGGTGAGTGATGCAACCGGTCAGGGTGCTCTCGATGGTGCAGCTGTAGAAGCTTTTGAGGATCTGGGGACCCATGCCAAATTTTGTCGTGCCCTCTTCACGACTGTCTTGGTATGTTTGGACCATAATAGTTCGTTGGTGATGTGGACACCAAGGAACTTGAAACTGTCAACCCGCTCCACTACAGCCCCATTGATGTTAATAGGGGCCTGTTCGGCCCGCCTTTTCCTGTAGTCCACGATCAGCTCCTTTGACTTGCTTACATTGAGGGAGAGGTTGTTGTCATGGCACCACACTGCCAGTTCTCTGACCTCCTCCCTATAGGCCGTCTCATCGTTGTCGGTGATCACTGTTGTGTCGTCAGCAAACTTAATGATGGTGTTGAAGTCGTGTTTGGTCACGCAGTCGTGGGTGAACAGGGAATACAGGAGGGGACTAAGTACACAACCCAGAGGGGCCCCAGTGTTAAGGATCAGCGTGGCAGACGTGTTGTTGCCTACTCTTACCACCTGGCGGCAGCTCCCGACTTCATGGCTACCGACGTGAGTGCCACGGGCGGTAGTCACTTAGGCGGGTTACATTTGTTTCCTCGGGCGCAGGGACTATGGTGGTCTGCTTGAAAGATGTAGGTATTACAGACTCGGTCAGGGAGAGGTTGAAAATGTCAGTGAAGACTCTTGACAGTTGGTCTGCGCATGTTTTGAGTACATGTTTTGGTAATCCGTCTGGCCCAGCTGCTTTGTGAATGTTGGCCTGTTTAAAGGTTTTGTTCACTTCGGCTACCGAGAGCGTTATCACACAGTCATGCAGAACAGCTGGTGTTCTCGTGCATGCTTCAGTGTTGCTTGCCTCGAAGCATGCATAAAATACATTTAGCTCGTCTGGTAGGCTCTCGTCACTGGACAGCTCACGTCTGGGTTTCCCTTTGTAGTCCGTAATATTTTTCAAGCCTTGCCACATCCCACAAGCGTAAGAGCCTGTGTAGTAGGTTTCAATCTTAATCCTGTATTGACGCTTTGCTTGTTTGATGGTTCGTCTGAGGGTAAAGCGGGATTTCTTATAAACATCCGGATTAGTGTCCCGCTCCTTGAAAGCGGCAGCTCTAGCCTTTAACTCAATGCAGATGTTGCCTATAGTCCATGTCTTCTGGTTGGGATATGTACGTACAGTCACTGCGGGGACGACGTTGTCAATACACTTATTGATGAAGCCGATGACTGAAGAGGTGTACTCCTCAACATATTCCAGTCTGTGCTAGCACAACAATTCTGTAGTGTAGCATCCGCGTTATCTGACCACTTCCGTATTGAGCGAGTCACTGGTACTTCCTGCTTTGGTTTTTGCTTGTAAACAGGAATCAGGAGGACAGAATTATGGTCAGATTTGCCAAATGAGGGCAGTGGAGAGCTTTGTATGCATCTCTGTGTGTGGAGTAAAGGTGGTCTAGGATTCGTTTTCGTCTGGTTGCACATGTGACATGCTGGTAAAAATATGGTAAAACTGATTTAAATTTGCCTGCATTAAAGTTATCTGCCACTAGGAGTGCTCCTAGACTTTAAACACACACATGCGCGCACACACATTTATACACTCTATTAGTTATCTCTTTCGCTGTTTCTCTCACTCACAAACACACACTCTGACATTATCTCCTGCTTTTTGATGTTCACAAAGTGAATTGGCAAGACGGCAACTAATCAAATGTGCAAATTAGAGACTACTCGACTGAAAGACATACTGATGTTCAATGTTCCCTTTGCTTGTTTTTTTTGTCTGTCTAGCGGTTGTCTCAGTAGAGATGACTATCAAGCACACACAGGCACTCATCACACCACTGAGTCTGAGTCAAGTCTGAACACGACCATAGTAGATAGATGGCACTGCAGAATGTGCTGATTGTTCACCTGGTAGAATTTGCGCTCGAGGGAAATAGTTTTACATATGGTTGAAAAATGGATGTACCATGTTACACTGTAATGAATGAATTGGAGAAGAACACATGAACACAAATTAATCACTTGCTTTGAAAACTGTCTTTTGGAATAGTTATACTTCGAGGCGTAGTACCGAAGGGAACATTCCTTTTGTCTGTTTCACACATTCTTTTCAAAGGGAAATTGTCAAGTCTCTCACTAATGATAAATTCCTTCACGTAGTCTGGACTGAGACGTGAGGTTAATGTTTCACTGTACTCACTGATGTTCAACAGGCCATACTCTTCCAGTGTAGGAAAGGTTCATATTAATATGTAATACATTTAGATGAGAGAGTTTCCTAAGTTGAGCAAAGTTATCATCTTCGTTGGGTCAATACAGTTTAGGCCCGTATATGAAAGCGAACAAAAGCCCGAGGTTCAATCCAAAACATTTAAAGATCATTTCCATTTGAGCCAACATCTGCAGCGTTTACCTCGAATCCTGGTCAAATGTCTTACCTTGTCGTGTTTTAGACCGTCAAAGTGACCTGTATTAATTTGGAATAGGGAAGTAAAGAGCTGCAGTGAAGAGTGAACATATTTGACGACACATGAGTAACCTAAATGGACAAACTATTGACTGCTGTACGTAATCATATCCCTTTATAAACGATCAATCTCTTTGTGTCTCCACCTCAGTGGCCTCATCAATGACTATGCTGAAGCTGAAGCGTCTGTGTAAGTTCTGTGACGTTGAGTCTACCAGCTGTACGGGCACAGGGAACTGTATGGCCGACTGTAGCATCACATCCATCTGCCCCCATCCAGAGGACGTGTGTGTCAGCATCTGGTGAGTGACTACAGCGCCCCTCATCATCTCTCGTTGGGAGTTGGAATGACCTTTAAACTTGACCTCAGGAGAGCATGCTGGGTAGTGGGTACAGTGATACACTAGGAGCATGTTAATGTGTGACAGAGCATAAATTAATCATCTTTCTTTGTCATTTAAAAACTACATTCGCTGTGAACAAGGTTTATTTAAGTAGCTAAACCCAAAAGTGCCCCACCAACAAACCCCACCAAATATCGTGTGAAATTTGCCTTGTGAATGTAAAAAAAAAGGGGAGAACTAGATTTGCCCTCCTGTTCGAAGCTGAAGGCAATGCCACATTATCTCATTACATTTATAGCATTCAGAGCTGAAGTCAGCTGAACTCCTAATTCCATGTTCACAGCAACACCTCTTAAAAAGGGTTTCACGACATACGCTCCTGTAACGGTTTTCTAGTGGTGATGAAAGAGAGTCGGACCAAACTGCAGCGTGTCGATTGCGATCCATGTTTAATATAACAAAAAAACACGAACTTACAAAAAACAATAAACGAAACCGAAACAGCCTATCTGGTGCAAACTAACAACGAGTACACATAGGACACTAAGGACAATCACCCACGACAAACTCAAAGAATATGGCTGCCTAAATATGGTTCCCAATCAGAGACAACGATAAGCATCTGCCTCTGATTGAGAACCACTCCAGACAGCCATAGACTTTGCTAGACAACCCACTAAGCTACAATCCCAATACCACCACCAAAACCCCAAGACAAACACACCACAATTACAAAAACCCCATGCCACACCCTGGCCTGACCAAATACATAAAGATGAACACAAAATACTTTGACCAGGGCGTGACAGAACCCCCCTAAGGTGCGGACTCCCGAACGCACCTCAAAACAATAGGGAGGGTCCGGGTGGGCGTCTGTCCATGGTGGCGGCTCCGGCGCGGGGCGTGGACCCCACTCCTTTAATGTCTTAGTCCCCTCTCCCTTCGTCCCTGGATAGTCCACCCTCGCCGCCGACCATGGCCTAGTAGTCCTCACCCAGAACCCCACTGGACTGAGGAGCAGATCGGGACTGAAGGACAGCTCGGGACCGAGGCAGCTCGGGACTGAGGGGAAGCTCGGGAGTGAGAGAAAGCTCAGGAGTGAGAGAAAGCTCAGGAGTGAGAGGAAGCTCAGGAGTGAGAGGAAGCTCAGGAGTGAGAGGAAGCTCAGGAGTGAGAGGAAGCTCAGGAGTGAGAGGAAGCTCAGGAGTGAGAGGAAGCTCAGGCCGGTAAATAGATCTACCAGCTCCTGGCTGGCTGGTGGTCTCAGCAGATCCTGGCTGACTGGCAGATCCTGGCTGACTGGCAGATCCTGGCTGACTGGCAGATCTGGAAGAGTCTGGTTGACTGGCAGATCTGGAAGAGTCTGGTTGACTGGCAGATCTGGAAGAGTCTGGTTGACTGGCAGATCTGGAAGGGTCTGGCTGACTGGCAGATCTGGAAGAGTCTGGCTGACTGGCAGATCTGGAAGAGTCTGGCTGACTGGCAGATCTGGAAGAGTCTGGTTGACTGGCAGATCTGGAAGAGTCTGGCTGACTGGCAGATCTGGCGGCGCTGGGCAGACTGGCAGATCTGGCGGCGCTGGGCAGACTGGCGGCGCTGGGCAGACTGGCGATGCTGGGCAGACTGGCGGCGCTGGGCAGACTGGCGGCGCTGGGCAGACTGGCGGCGCTGGGCAGACTGACGACGCTGGGCAGACTGGCGGCGCTGGGCAGACTGGCGGTGCTGGGCAGACTGGCGGTGCTGGGCAGACTGGCGACGCTGGGCAGACTGGCGACGCTGGGCAGACTGGCGACGCTGGGCAGACTGGCGACGCTGGACAGACTGGCGGCGCTGGGCAGACTGGGGGCACTGGCGGCGCTGGGCAGACTGGCGGCACTAGCTGCCCCATATAGGCTGACAGCTCTGGCGGCTTCTTACAGACTGACCGCTCTGGCGGCTCCGTGCTGACTGGCAGCTCCTTGCAGACTGGCAGCTCCTTACAGACTGACAGCTCCGTGCAGACTGACAGCTCCGTGCAGACTGACAGCTCCGTGCAGACTGGCAGCTCCGTGCAGACTGGCAGCTCCGTGCAGACTGGCAGCTCCATGCAGACTGGCAGCTCCATGCAGACTGGCTGCTCCATGCAGACTGGCTGCTCTATGCAGACTGACATCTCTGGCTGCTTCATGCAGACTGACAGCTCTGGCTGCTCCATGTAGACTGGCTGCTTCATGCAGACTGGCAGCTCGGGCTGCTTCATGTAGACTGACAGCTCTGGCTGCTCCATGCGGACTGACAGCTCTGGCTGCTCCATGTAGACTGGCTGCTTCATGCAGACTGGCAGCTCGGGCTGCTTCATGTAGACTGACAGCTCTGGCTGCTCCATGCGGACTGACAGCTCTGGCTGCTCCATGCGGACTGACAGCTCTGGCTGCTCCATGCGGACTGACAGCTCTGGCTGCTCCATGCGGACTGACAGCTCTGGCTGCTCCATGCGGACTGACAGCTCTGGCTGCTCCATGCAGACTGACAGCTCTGGCTGCTCCATGTAGACTGGCTGCTTCATGCAGACTGGCAGCGCGGGCTGCTTCATGTAGACTGACAGCTCTGGCTGCTTCATGCAGACTGGCAGCTCTGGCTGCGCTGAACAGGCGGGAGACTCCGGCAGCGCTGGAGATGAGGAAAGCTCCGACAGCGCTAGATAGGCGGGAGACTTCGGCAGCGCAGGAGAGGAGAAAGGCTCCGACAGCGCTGGAGAGGCGAGGCGCACTGTAGGCCTGATGCGTGGTGCTGGTACTGGTGGTACTGGACCGAGGACACGCACAGGAAGCCTGGTGCGGGGAGCTGCTACCGGAGGGCTGGGGTGTGGAGGTGGTACTGGATAGACCGGACCGTGCAGGCGCACTGGAGCTCTTGAGCACCGAGCCTGCCCAACCTTACCTGGTTGAATGCTCCCGGTTGCCCTGCCAGTGCGGCGAGGTGGAATAGCCTGCACTGGGCTATGCAGGCGAACCGGAGACACCGAGCGCAAGGCTGGTGCCATGTAAGCCGGCCCAAGGAGACGCACTGGGGACCAGATGCGTAGAGCCGGCTTCATGGCATTTGGCTCGACGCTCAATCTAGCCCGGCCGATACGCGGAGCTGGAATATACCGAACCGGGCTGTGCACCCGCACTGGAGACACCGTGCGCTCCACAGCATAACACGGTGCCTGCCCGGTCTCTCCAGCCCCCGGTAAGCACAGGGAGTTTGCGCAGGTCTCCTACCTGGCATAGCCATACTCCCTGTAAGCCCCCCCAAGAAATTTTTGGGGCTGACTCTCGGGCTTCCATCCGCTCTGCCGTGCTAGCTCCTCATAATGCCGCCTCTCTGCTTTTGCTGCCTCCAGCTCGGCTTTGGGGCGACAATAATCTCCAGGCTCATTCCAGGGTCCTTTACCGTCCAATTCCTCCTCCCATGTCCATAACTCCAGGTGGTGCAACCTCTCCCACTGTAGCTGCTGCTGCTCCTGCTGCTGCTGCCTCTGTTGCCTCTTCTCCTGTTGCTCCTTTGGGCGGCTACACTCCCTGGTTTAGCCCAGGGTCCTCTCCCGTCGAAGATCTCCTCCCATGACCAGAAATCCTTGGTGAGCATCTCCTTTTTCGGCTGCTCCTGCCTGTTGACACGCCGCTTGGTCCGTTGGTGGTGGGTGATTCTGTAACGGTTTTCTAGTGGTGATGAAAGAGAGTCGGACCAAACTGCAGCGTGTCGATTGCGATCCATGTTTAATATAACAAAAAACACGAACTTACAAAAAACAATAAACGAAACCGAAACAGCCTATCTGGTGCAAACTAACAACGAGTACACATAGGACACTAAGGACAATCACCCACGACAAACTCAAAGAATATGGCTGCCTAAATATGGTTCCCAATCAGAGACAACGATAAGCATCTGCCTCTGATTGAGAACCACTCCAGACAGCCATAGACTTTGCTAGACAACCCACTAAGCTACAATCCCAATACCACCACCAAAACCCCAAGACAAACACACCACAATTACAAAAACCCCATGCCACACCCTGGCCTGACCAAATACATAAAGATGAACACAAAATACTTTGACCAGGGCGTGACAGCTCCACACCACCCAGCAGGAGACCTGAGTATCCCATTTGTAGGTCCATTTGTGCACCTTCAGGATTATTCACTGCACGTGTACGGCGGTATTTTGTAACTGGGGGATACATTCTGTACAACCTAACCTGACCTCTGTATCAAATCATTACCATAATGCTTAGACTGCAGTTTCTTACTTTTTAAAAGTTATTTTCCCTTTTATTACTGTATTTATCACTAGATTAAATATTCTCTCTGTTTGACAAAAATGAATTGGAGTGGAACTAATTGCTCCTGTTGTCTTGTTTCCAGGAGGAAGAAAGACGACAATGTCACCATAGACACGATATGCCACAACCCAGCCCATAAGCTGCATGGTCTGGTGCTGGAGGACTATAACAACAGCAAGTGTGAGATGAGGGAGAGGAATAACATGGGCTCCCAGTTCTTCATCTGCTCCTGCTCCGAGGACGAGTGCAACGACCACCTTTTCTTCACCCCCTGTGAGTCCCTATGTAGGGTTATGTCACCTGTTGTGCAGTGCTATGTCACCTGTTATGTCATGCCTTTTGTTAGCATTATGATTGGTCAAACGAGTGCAACAAACATGTCTTCTTCACCTTCTGTGAGTCCCTATGTGATGCTATGTCACCTGTTATGTCATGGCTGATTGTGTTATGTAGGCTAGCTATTACAATTGATCATATCGTTCACCAACACTTTTGACGTAACTCACGCATGTTCTTCTACCATATGTTGTAATAAACACTTATGCAATTCCTTATTAGGTTATCATGTAAGGTGTCACACATGAATGCTGACGTGTGTGTACTGTTGTACACCCACCAAATAAAAGATTGCAAACAGGTTTCGCATCGCCGAGGCCTTTTGGCTGTAGTCTTTCGTTACAATTTTGGAATCAAATGTATTTTGACTACAGCATCCAAGCAGTAATAACACAGAGATACATTTTCCAGACTTTACTTTCCGGAGCCCAAAGTTAAAAGCATCCCGCACGCCGGGAACATCGATGTCATGGAAATACATTTCCCCTCACTGCGGAAGATGGATAGCTCTGCTGCACACGGTCTAACTTCATGTTCACCACATAACAATGAATGGTGAAAAACAGCTCGTGCATGTATTAATACAATTGATATACTCAAACCTGGCCCTAAGTGGGGTTAGTAACTAGGAAGCTTTCGTTTGTGGGCTGTATCTACTGAGAGATGGCAGAGGCACAGGGACAGGTTTGTTGTGACGGATCTCCTCTCTCTCGCTCTTCGAAAAAGAAAACAAACTCCGCTGAGGCCACGTTGGAAGATTTCAGACGTGGTTTCCTGTCTAAAAAAAAGGAGCGAGTGAGTGAGGGCTTGACGGGTACTTGCTGTTCTGTATGCACAGAAACATTCGTAGACATACAAACACACACAAATGCACACGCACACACACACGCGCGCACACACACACAATCCTCCACTGCCAAACATGTTCCTAATATCTCTGTCTGTATTTATAGAACCCCAGCAGCACTTGTCACAGTCTGCCTGTTCAGACAACGTGTTAAGGACTCATTTACGACCCTTTAAATCCTAACTGATCTGGGATCTGGAATTGCGCGTGACATGTTGTGTTTTATTATGTTTTTACGAGACTTCTGCCATCCCCAGAAATAGGATCATAAACATAGCATAAACATAAACGTTCACCAGATTACTCTGTCTAGCAGACACCGACATCACTCCTTAAAAGTATAAGAATCAGACATAGACTAGGTCTATAAAGGGAACACAATATGTGGTTGACTGGGGCATGGTTCAGCCTATTTGTGTGTTTAACAGACCAGCAAGCTAACTTCAGCTTCGTAGCTTCGAGATGCTTACTGACATTCCTCATGGAAATTTGCTGGAAAGGAGCAGGCTACGTTGCGCGTAGCAAGATGCTCTGAGACGATATAGCTACTTCCTATTGATTTCCTAGTGTATCTCATATAGTCCTTTGTGGTCATTGTTTTTTATGCAGTGGGCTCTTAAGTTCAATAAACAAACAGACAATTATTTGATATTCACCTTCATGGCCAGTCCAGCTACTCATAGTGAGTGAAAAGGTCATTGTGAAAATATGCTCAAGTTTTAGAGTAGATTATGATGGCTGAAGACTTCTAATAATTGTAGAGGTGGATAATTTTAAAAGTATTGTAGAATATACCTAACTAGGGGGTGGGCCTACTGTATGTTACAGAATAGGTATATTCTACAATATTTATACTGAATAGGCAATGTATTGTATAACTAATCTATAACATCTACCTTTGTCTCTTTTTCTCTCGTCTTTCCTCTCCACCCTAGACTCCCTAGACTCCCAGGTGGTGTCGGTGATCCTGGTCAGCCTGGTTCCTCTGCTGGTTCTGGCCGTGCTGGTCATCACATCCTTCTATTGGTACCGCATCTACCACCAGCGCCGCGCCGGTGCCAAGCGCAAGAAGACGCCGCTCGACTTCAGTGATGCCCACGCCATCATGATGGACGACGACGGCTCGGACAGCAGCTCCACGCACGCCAACAACCTCAACCACAACACGGAGCTCCTCCCCATCGAGCTGGACGCCCAGGTGGGAAAGGGCCGCTTCGCCGAGGTCTACAAGGCCAAGCTGAAGCAGGGCGCCACGGGGGCTGGCGAACACTTCGAGACCGTTGCCGTCAAAATTTTCGCAGACGAGGAATATGCCTCGTGGAAGAACGAGAAGGACATCTTCTCGGACGCCGACCTGCGCCACGAGAACGTCCTGCACTTCCTGACCGCAGAGGACCACAAGGTGGAGAAACAGTATTGGCTGATCACGGCCTACCACCCCCGGGGCAACCTCCAGGAGTACCTGACGCGCCACGTCATCAGCTGGGACGACCTGTGGGTGCTGGGCGGGTCGCTGGCAAGGGGCGTGGCCCACCTACATAGTGACCACACGTTGTGTGGACGCTACAAGGTGCCCATTGTCCACCGGGACATCAAGAGCTCCAACATCCTGGTGAAGGGGGACCTCACCTGTGTCCTGTGTGACTTCGGACTGGGTCTGCGTCTGGACAACTCGCTGTCTGTGGACGAGCTGGCCAACAGTGGACAGGTACAGGTTCTTCTCTCCTGTCTCTCCTTTCAACTCACGGTGCATCCAAAATGTTACCATATTGCCTATGATTAGTGCACTATATAGGGAATAGGGTGCCATTTCAGACTGGCTTACTTACTCATGGGGGCTCCTCTTCTGGACAACAGATTAGTAATATCCATAGAGCAAGTGCTGCTCTGCCTTTTTGTTTTATTACAGTAACTAGGCAAACAGGCCTGATGGAGTTCTAATAGAACCATTAGACTGTTGTACAGCAGTAGGACAGGGTCATTGTGTCTTTGTTATGAAACGTAGTCATCGTGAGTGTAACGGTTCTCTTGTGGTGGACCAAAATGCGGCGTGTAGATTGCGATCCATGTTTAATAAACAAACGTAAAAACACAAATCAATACAAACACTACAAAACAAAGAACGTAAATGAACGTAACGAAAACCGAAATAGTCCTATCTGGTGCAAACACAGAGACAGGAACAATCACCCACAAACACACAGTGAAACCCAGGCTACCTAAATATGGTTCCCAATCAGAGACAATGACTAACACCTGCCTCTGATTGAGAACCATATCAGGCCAGACATAGAAATAGACAAACTAGACATGAAACATAGAATGCCCACCCAGCTCACGTCCTGACCAACACTAAAACAAGGAAAACACATACGAACGATGGTCAGAACGTGACAGTGAGCTTCTTTAGAGGGTGCCCCTTTGGTGTTTAATGCACCCATTGTCTCTTCGTAGTGTCTTATAATACAGTGGGGGGAAGAAACAGGGAAGACATGTATCCGACCAGGCTGTCAGTTAAAATTGCAGTTGAATTGTAGTGGTACATGGTACTGTACAGTACTACCTCTGGAAGCAATCATGCATATTCTACTGTAAATAGCATTAGAATTGAGTAGAATATAACAGAACAGAATATAATAGAACAGAACAAAACAGAGTAGAATAGAAAATAATAGAATAGAACAGAATATAATAGAACAGAACAGTTTTGATAATGATCCACTGAATAGGCTAACATCTTGTCCTTATTGGTCTTACCCTACAGGTGGGCACTGCCAGGTACATGGCCCCTGAGGTGCTGGAGTCCAGAATCAACCTGGAAAACATTGAGTCGTTCAAGCAGACAGACGTTTACTCCATGGCCCTGGTACTGTGGGAGATCACCTCCAGGTGCAATGCCATTGGAGGTAAAGTAACACCACATGACGTCTGACCAATCATGTGACTGAGCTGCTTTAGACTGTAGCCAATTGATTTTAATTTGTGACCTTGTGTAAGTGATATAGAGTAGGTGTACCTCTCCGTAAAAGGTGCCCGCAATTGTAGTCACACATTCCTGAAAGTCCTTCAGGACCGTGACAAAATGTCTGTAAAAAATACAGGTGTTCACTGTTAAATAATCACAGGTTTGTTTATCTGAAGTTATTCATGACTAGGGCTGTTACGGTGACCGTATTCTCACCACACCGGCAATCACAAGTCAGGGCGGCAGTCAAATTCCACATGACCGTTTTGTCACGGTAATTAGGCTTCTCCAAGCTCTGATGCTGCTGATGGTAGGTTACTAATGACCAAACTTGCTAACTGCCAAGTACTCAGCACTCTATTGTCCCTCTAATCACTCTGACACCAATAAAAATGTAGTCGAAAATCGAATCAAACAATTAATGACGGCCCATGAGCTCATGTTGCGCAACATTTCTATAGGCTATGCAATTGCGTGAGGAAACAGAGGGATGGCCTTCATTAAAAAGAGGAGGATCCCATCAACTTTCAATAGGCTAGGCGTACTATATTTCTTTCTCAACTTTCCTAATATGAAGCACATTGCTTCTCTTTACAACAGGAGTGCAGCCTACCTGGCTGGCATGAAAATAAACCGTGGGAATAGTGTCCTCCATTCACTATTTAAATATACTGGAGGTGCATGATAGAGAAGTACATGATAATGGTCCATTCTAAATCAATTTCACTTATATATCATTTAGTATATGTAAAGACAAGATTAAATCAATAATAGTCTGATGGGTCACAATATTAGCCTGTCACTTGAGATATGATGATATATTATCCCTTGTGAATGATGTCCAGCTTAAGGCAAGGAACAGCGCATGCCTTTTTTAAGAAACTTTTTCAAATCAAAATCAGCAGAAGTCATATACAAAAACCCAGCCTAAAACCCCAAACAGCAAGCAATGCAGATGTAGAAGTTTTCCCGCTGGCTAGGAAAAACTCTAGAAAGGCAGGAATCTAGGAAGAAAGCTCTAGGCTCTGAGGGGTGGCCAGTCCTCTACATGGCCATTAATTCCAGATTGTTCTTCAAGATGTTCAAACGTTGATAGATTACCAGCAGGGTTAAATTATAATCATAGTGGTTGTAGAGGGTGCAACAGGTCAGCACCTCAGGAGTAAATGTCAGTTGGCTTTTCATAGCCAAGCATTCAGAGGTCAAGACAGCAGGTGTGGTCGAGAGAGAGCCGAAAACAACAGGTCCTTGACAAGGTAGCACATCCTGTGAACAGGTCAGGGTTCCGTAGCCGCATTATGAACAGTTGAAACTTGAGCAGCAGCACGGCCAGGTGGACCGGGGACACCCAGGAGCCATGATCCTAGGGCTCAGGTCCTCTGGGAGGGAAGGATAGAGAGAGAGAGAGAGAGAGAATTATAGGGAGCATAATTAAGGTCACACAGGAAACCAGATAAGACGGGAATTACACTAGATATAACATAGACTATTGCAGCATAGATACTGGAGGCTGAGACAGAGGGGGGGGTCGGGAGAATAGGGCCCCGTCCAACGATACCCCCGGACCGGGCCAATCCAGGATATAAGCCCACCCACTTTGCCAAATCACAGTTCCCACACCACTCGAGGGATATCAACAGACCACCAATTTACTACCCTGAGACAAGGATGAGTATAGCCCACTAATATCTCCCCCACGGCAAGAGTCCGAGTGGGTGCAAAACCGGACATGATGATCACGTCAGTGACTCAACCCACTCAAGTGTCACACCCCTCCTAGGGACAGCATGGAAAAGCACTAGTAAGCCAGTGACTCAGCTCCTGTAATAGGGTCAGGGTCAGAGGCAGAGAATCCCAGTGGAGAGAGGGGAGCTGGCCAGGCAGAGAATGCAAGGGTGGTTTGTCACTCTAGGACCTTTCCGTTCACCTTCGTACACCTGGACCAGGCTACACTAGGACCTACTGAAGAGATGAGTCTTCAGTAAAGACTTCTGCGTCTCTCACATGGACAGGCAGACCATTCCATAAAAATTGAGCTCTATAGGAGAAAGCACGGCCTCCAGCTGTTTGCTTAGAAATTATAGGGAAAATAAAGAGGCCTGTGTCTTGTGATCGTAGCATACGTGTAGGTATGTATGGCGGGAAGAAATTGGAGAGATACAGTTGAAGTTGGAAGTTTACCTACACTTAGGTTTGCAGTCATTAAAACTCATTTTTAACCACTCCACAAATTTCTTGTTAACAAACTCTAGTTTTGGCAAGTCGGTTAGGACATCTACTTTGTGCATGACAAGTTTTCCAACAATTGTTTACAGACAGATTATTTCACAATTCACTGTATCACAATTCCAGTGTGTCAGAAGTTTACATACACTAAGTTGACTGTGCCTTTAAAACTTCTTATGGCTTAGATCCCGCTAACGGGATCGATGTGACAACTGCCAGTGAAAGTGCAGGGCGCCAAATTCAAAACAACAGAAATTCCATAATTAAAATTCCTCAAACATACAAGTATTTTACACCATTTTAAAGATAAACTTGTTGTTAATCCCACCACAGTGTCCGATTTCAAAAATGATTTACGATGAAAGCACACCAAGCGATTATGTTAGGTCTGCACCGAGTCACAGAAAAACACAGCCATTTTTCCAGCCAAAGAGAGGAGTCACAAAAGCAGAAATAGAGATAAAATTAATCACTAACCTTTGATGATCTTCATCAGATGACATTCATAGGACTTCATGTTACACAATACATGTATGTTTTGTTCGATAAAGTTCATATTTATATCCAAAAATCTCAGTTTACATTGGCGCGTTACGTTCAGTAATGTTTTGCTTCCAAAACATCCGGTGATTTTGCAGAGAGCCACATCAATTTACAGAAATACTCATCATAAATGTTGATGAAAATACAAGTGTTATGCATGGAACTTTAGATAAACTTCTCCTTAATGCAACTGCTGTGTCAGATTTCAAAAAAGCTTTACGGAAAAAGCACACCATGCAATAATCTGAGTACAGCGCTCAGAGACCAAAACAAGCCATACAGATATCCGCCATGTTATGGAGTCAACAGAGGTCAGAAATAGCATTATAAATATTCACCTTTGATGATCCTCATCAGAATGCACTCCCAGGTCTCCCAGTTCCGCAATAAATGTTTGATTTGTTCAATAAAGTCCATCATTTATGTCCAAATACCTCCTTTTTGTTTGCGCGTTTAGTGCACAATCCAAACTCACGAGGTGCGAAAAGTCATATTACAGTTCGTAGAAACATGTCAAACGAAGTACAGAATCAATCTTTAGGATGTTGTTGTCATAAATCTTCAATAATGTTTCAACAGGAGAATTCCCTTGTCTGTAGAAATGCAATGGAATGCAGGTCGCTCTCACGTGAGCGCGCGTGATCAGCTCATGGCACTCTGCCAGACCCCTGACTCAATCAGCTCTCATTCCCCCCTCCTTCACACTAGAAGCCTCAAACAACGTTCTAAAGACTGTTGACATCTAGTGGAAGCCTTAGGAAGTGCAATATGTCCCATAGACACTGTATAGTCGACAGGCAATGACTTGAAAAACTACAAACCTCAGGTTTCCCACTTCCTGGTTGGATTTTTTGTCAGGTTTTTGCCTGCCATATGAGTTCTGTTATACTCACAGACATCATTCAAACAGGTTTAGAAACTTCAGAGTGTTTCCTATCCAAATCTAATTGTCAGGCATATGTGTATAGGTGGCAGGGAAGTCAGGCGCAGGAGAGTCAAACGGAGTGTAAAATGGAGTCTTTTAATAATGTCATAGTAACATGCTCCATAACACTAAACAGGAAAAAGAACATAAACAAATATGGGTACGAAGACCCGTCGCGCACCTATACAACAAAAACACTACACTGACAAACAATCTCTGACAAAGACATGAGGGGAAACAGAGGGTTAAATACACAACAGGTAATGAATGGGATTGAAAACAGGTGTGTGGGAAGACAAGACAAAACCAATGGAAAATGAAAAATGGATCAATGATGGCTAGAAGACCGGTGACGTCGAACGCCGAGCACCGCCCGAACAAGGAGAGGCAACGACTTCGGAAGAAGTCGTGACAGTACCCCCCCCTGACGCGCGGCTCCAGCAGCGCGTCGACACCGGCCTCGGGGACGACCCGGAGGGCGAGGTGCAGGGCGATCCGGATGGAGACGGTGGAATTCTGATAACATGGAAGGATCTAACACGTCCTCCACCGGAACCCAGCATCTCTCCTCCGGCCCGTACCCCTCCCAGTCCACGAGGTACTGAAGGCCCCTCGCCCGACGTCTCGAATCCAAAATGGATCGAACAGAGTACGCCGGAAACCCCTCGATGTCTAGAGGAGGCGGAGGAACATCACGCACTTCAGCCTCCTGGAGCGGGCCAGCCACCATCGGCCTGAGGAGAGACACATGGAACGAGGGGTTAATACGGTAATTAGTGGGCAGTTGTAACCTATAACATACCTTGTTCATTCTCCTCAGGACTTTAAACGGCCCCACAAACCGCGGACACAGCTTCCAGGAGAGCAGGCGGAGGGGCAGGTTTCGGGTCGAGAGCCAGACCCTGTCCCCTGGTGCGAACACTGGGGCCTCACTGCGGCGACGGTCTGCGCCAATTTTCTGGCGCCTTATGGCACGCTGAAGGTGGACGTGGGCTGCCTCCCAGGTTTCCTCAGTGTGCCGAAACCAATTGTCCACCGCAGGGGCCTCGGTCTGGCTCTGATGCCAAGGAGCCAGAACCGGCTGATACCCTAATACACATTGAAAAGGAGTAAGGTTAGTGGAGGAGTGACGTAGCGAGTTCTGAGCCATCTCTGCCCAGGGCACGAACTTCGCCCACTCCCCCGGCCGATCCTGGCAATAAGACCGCAGAAACCTACCCACATCCTGGTTAACTCTCTCCACCTGCCCATTACTCTCGGGGTGAAAACCTGAGGTAAGACTAACCGAGATCCCCAGACGCTCCATGAACGCCTTCCAGACCCTTGATGTGAACTGGGGACCCCGATCAGACACTATATCCTCAGGCACCCCATAGTGCCGGAAAACGTGTGTAAATAGGGCCTCTGCAGTTTGTAAGGCCGTAGGGAGACCGGGCAAAGGGAGGAGACGACAGGACTTTGAAAACCGATCCACAACGACCAGGATCGTGGTGTAACCCTGTGAAGGTGGAAGATCAGTCAAAAAATCCACCGACAGGTGCGACCACGGCCGTTGAGGAACGGGTAGAGGTTGTAGCTTACCTCTGGGCAGGTGTCTAGGAGCCTTGCACTGGGCGCAAACCGAGCAGGAAGTAACATAAATCCTCACGTCCTTAGCTAAAGTGGGCCACCAGTACCTCCCTTCAAGACAGCGCATCGTCCGACCTATCCCAGGATGACCAGAGGAGGGTGACGTGTGAGCCCAATAGATCAATCGGTCGCGGACAGCAGATGGAACGTACAGACGACCAGCTGGACACTCAGGGGGAGAGGGCTCTGCACGTGACGCCCGCTCAATGTCCGCGTCCAGCTCCCACACTACAGGCGCCACCAGACACGAAGCTGGGAGTATGGGAGTGGGATCCATGGATCGCTCCTCTGTGTCATACAGCCGAGACAATGCGTCTGCCTTAACGTTCTGGGAGCCTGGTCTGTAAGAAAGAGTAAACACAAAACGAGTGAAAAACATGGCCCACCTTGCCTGGCGAGGATTCAATCTCTTCGCCTGCCGGATGTACTTCAGATTGCGGTGGTCAGTCCAGATGAGAAAAGGGTGTTTCGCCCCCTCAAGCCAATGCCTCCACACCTTCAAGGCTTCTACGACAGCTAACAGCTCTCGGTTCCCCACATCATAGTTTCGCTCCGCCGGGCTGAGCTTCTTCGAAAAGAAAGCACAGGGGCGAAGCTTCAGTGGCGTACCCGAACGCTGAGAGAGCACTGCTCCTATCCCAGCTTCGGATGCGTCCACCTCCACTATGAATGGCAAAGAGGGATCCGGATGAGCCAGCACAGGCACCGAGGTAAACAGAGTCTTCAGGTGCTTCAAAGCCCTGTTCGCCTCAGCCGACCACCGCAAGCGCACCGGGCCCCCCTTTAGCAGTGAGGTAATGGGAGCTGCCACCTGACCAAAACCCCGGATAAACCTCCGGTAGTAATTGGCAAACTCCAAAAAACGCTGCAACTCCTTTACCGTGGTTGGAGTCGGCCAATTACGCACGGCTGTAATGCGGTCGCTCTCCATCTCCACTCCTGAAGTGGAAATCCGATGCCCTAGGAAGGAGATGGATTGTTGGAAGAACAAGCATTTCTCAGCCTTGACATATAGATCATGCTCCAACAGGCGACCAAGCACCCTGCGCACCAGGGACACATGCTTGGCGCGTGTAGCAGAGTATATCAGAATATCATCTATATACACCACTACACCCTGCCCGTGCAGGTCCCTGAAGATCTCATCTACAAATGATTGGAAAACTGATGGAGCATTCATCAACCCATATGGCATGACAAGGTACTCATAATGACCTGAGGTGGTGCTAAATGCCGTCTTCCACTCATCACCCTTCCGAATACGCAACAGATTGTACGCACTCCTGAGATCCAATTTTGTGAAAAAACGTGCCCCGTGCATTAACTCAATAACCGTATTAATCAGAGGTAGCGGGTAACTATATTTCACTGTGATTTTATTCAGACCTCGATAATCAATGCACGGGCGTAAACCGCCATCCTTTTTTTTTCACAAAAAAGAAACTCGAAGAGACGGGTGAAATGGATGGCTGAATGAACCCCTGATGCAGAGATTCAGAGACATATGTCTCCATAGCCTCCGTCTCCGCTTGCGACAGGGGATACACGTGATTCTTGGGATATGCAGCGTCTACTAGGAGATCTATCGCACAATCCCCCCGTCGATGGGGTGGTAATTGAGTCGCCTTCTTTTTACAGAAGGCGAGAGCCAAATCGGCATATTCGGGGGGAATGCGCACGGTGGAGACCTGGTCTGGACTTTCCACCGTAGTGGCACCAACGGAAACCCCTAAACACCTACCTGAGCATTCTCGCGACCACCCCGTGAGAGCCCTCTGTGGCCAAGAAACAGTGGGGTTATGGCAAGCTAACCAGGGTAGGCCTAGCACCACAGAATACGCAGGAGAATCGATAAGGAAAAGACTAATCTTCTCCTTGTGACCCTCCTGCGTTATCATACACAAAGGTGCGGTTACCTCCCTGATAAACCCTGACCCTAATGGTCGACTATCTAAGGCATGAATAGGGAAAGGCATATCCACAGGAACAATAGGGATCCCTAAACTATGAGCTAGACTTTTATTAATGAAATTCCCAGCCGCACCTGAATCTACTAGCGCCTTACTGGGAATGCAGTGAAAAATCAGGAAAAGAGACCGAGACAAACATTAGTGCTGCAGAGGGCTCTGGATGAGAATGGTGCCTACTCACCTGGGGTGATGCCAGAATGCCCTGCCTGCCTTCTCTATTCCCAGAGGAACCAACCCGGCACCGACCAGCAGTGTGCCCTCTGCGACCATGAATGGTGCTCGAGCGGGAACCCCCTCCGGTCTCCCTGCGCACCATCCCTCCCAATTCCATAGGTTCGGGAGAGAGGGTGTGAGAGGATGGAACAACCAGACCCCGATCTAGACGTCCACGAGTAGCCAGCATGTTGTCCAGCTTGATGGACATGTCCACCAGCTGGTCGAAGGTGAGGGTGGTGTCTCTACAGGCCAGCTCCCGACGGACGTCCTTGCGTAGACTACAACGGTAATGGTCGATCAGGGCCCTGTCGCTCCATCCAGCGCCGGCAGCCAAGGTCCTAAACTCCAAAGCAAACTCCTGTGCACTCCTCGTCTCCTGCCTCAGATGATAGAGGAGCTCCCCCACTGCTTTGCCTTCAGGTGGATGATCGAATACTATCCGGAATTGGCGGGTGAACTCCTCAAAATGGTCCAACGCCGCATCCTCCCTTCTACACACAGCGCTGGCCCATTCCAGGGCTTTCCCGGTGAGGCATGAGACGAGGGCGTAACTCTTCTCACGGTCAGATGGTACTTGGGAGGCCGTGGCTAGATATAAGTTCAGCTTAAGGAGGAAACCCTGGCAGCCGGCAGTATCTCCGTTGTATCCCGTGGGTAGGGATAAATGGATCTTCGATTCCGGAGAGGAAAAAACGTTCAAGGGAGATTCCGGTTGTGGTGGTGGTGGCGCTGGAGAAACTCCCTGTCTCTCCCAGCGATCCATATTCTGGACAATGCAATCCATGACGGAGCTTATACAGTCAAGCTCCCTCGCTTGTTCCTGAACGCGTTCCTCCAGCTCCATGAGCATAGTGTCCTCTCCTGCTGACTTCATATTGTTGGTCAGAGATTCTGTCAGGCATATGTGTATAGGTGGCAGGGAAGTCAGGCGCAGGAGAGTCAAATGGAGTGTAAAATGGAGTCTTTTAATAATGTCATAGTAACATGCTCCATAACACTAAACAGGAAAAAGAACATAAACAAATATGGGTACGAAGACCCGTCGCACACCTATACAACAAAAACACTACACTGACAATAAACAATCTCTGACAAAGACATGAGGGGAAACAGAGGGTTAAATACACAACAGGTAATGAATGGGATTGAAAACAGGTGTGTGGGAAGACAAGACAAAACCAATGGAAAATGAAAAATGGATCAATGATGGCTAGAAGACCGGTGACGTCGAACGCCGAGCACCGCCCGAGCAAGGAGAGGCAACGACTTCGGCAGAAGTCGTGACACTAATACTAAGAATTTGCATATGTTAGCAACTGGGCCTGAGTAGCAGGCAGTTTACTCTGGGCACCTTATCCATCCAAGCTACTCAATACTGCCCCCAGCCATAAGAAGTTAAACAGCTTGGAAAATTCCAGAAAATTATGTCAAGGCTTTAGAATCTTCTGATAGGCTAATTGATATCATTTGAGTCAATTGGAGGTGTGCCTGTGGATGTATTTCAAGGCCTACCTTCAAACTCAGTGCCACTTTGCTTGACATCATGGGACAATCAAAAGAAATCAGCCAAGACCTCAGAAAAAAAACTGTAGACCTGTAGATCTGGTTCATCCTTGGGAGCAATTTCCAAATGCCTGAAGGTACCACGTTCATCTGTACAAACAATAGTACACAAGTATAAACACCATGGGACCACGCAGCTGTCATACCGCTCAGGAAGGAGACGCGTTCTGTCTCCTAGAGATGAACGTACTTTGGGGTGAAAAGTGCAAATCAATCCCAGAACAACAGCAAAGGACCTTGTGAAGATGCTGGAGGAAACAGGTACAAAAGTATCTATATCCACAGTAAAACAAGTCCTATATTGACATAACCTGAAAGGCCGCTCAGCAAGGAAGAAGCCACTGCTCAAATTCCGCCAATAAAAAGCCAGACTATGGTTTGCAACTGCACATGGGGACAAAGATCTTACTTTTTGGAGAAAAGTCCTATGGTCTGATGAAACACAAATAGAACTGTTTGGCCATAATGATCATTGTTATGTTTGGAGGAAAAAGGGGGAGGCTTGCAAGCCAAAGGACACCATCCCAACCGTGAAGCACGGTGGTGGCAGCATCATGTTGTGGGGGTGCTTTGCTGCAGGAGGGACTGGTGCACTTCACAAAATAGATGGCATCATGAGGGAGGAAAATTATGTGGATATATTGAAGGAACATCTCAAGACATCAGTCAGAAAGTTAAAGCTTGGTCGCAAATGGGTCTTCCAAATGACCCCAAGCATACTTCCAAAGTTGTGGAAAAATGGCTTAAGGACAACAAAGTCAAGGTATTGGAGTGGCCGTCACAAAACCCTGACCTCAATCCCATAGAAAATTTGTGGGCATAACTGAAAAAGCGTGAGCATACTATTGTTTGTACAAATGAACGTGGTACCTTCAGGCGTTTGGAAATTGCTCCCAAGGATGAACCAGCTCTGTCAGGAGGAATGGGCCAAAATTCCCCCAACTTATTGTGGGAAGCTTGTGGAAGGCTTCCTGAAACGTTTGACCCAAGTTAAACAATTTAAAGGCAATGCTACCTTGAAATCAGACCAAGCCTCAACAGGAAGCCAGGGTTGAGAGGCTAGCACTGGATTAATATAATCAAATTCTGTGGGTTCTAGTCAAGATTCTAGCAGCCGTATTTAGCATTAACTGAAGTTTATTTAGTGTTTTATCCTGAAGAGTAGAGCATTGCAGTAGTCTAATCTAGGAGTGACAAAAGCATAGATTAGCTTTCTGCACAATTTTTGTACAAAAAAGTTTCCGATTTTTGCAATGTTACGAAGATGGAAAAGCTGTCCTTAAAATGTTCTTGGTATATTCGTCAAAAGAGAGATCAGGGTCCAGAGTAATGCCGAGGTCCTTCAAAGTTTTATTTGAGACAACTGTACAACCATCAAGATGAATTGTCAGATCCAACAGCAGAGTCACACACCTCATGTAGCCTAGCCCATCGGCCTATATGTTTTGATAACTTCTTAAAATTAAACACATTCATCTGCTTTACAACGGGTTTAGAGCCTAACTGGTATACACATGCAGCGCGTGAGTTTTAAGTTTTGGAGGGGGGGGGGGAAATTCACCATAAATATGCACCTTTATAATAAAAACATTACATGCATAATTGCATTTGCACTCACTTTATAGAATGGTGTTTTCCTGCTAATGGAACAGTTGCGCTTATAGCCTACGGCCGTGTACAACTAAAGTGACATAAATAACTCTAAATGAAGCATGTAGAAGTACCTGTTTCTTTGTTAACCGCTCAACACAGAATAGCCGCCCTCAAATCGTTTGGAGACATTGTATTCTTCATACTATAAAATAATGCCACAGATTTGTATTTATATTCTTGTACCCCTTTTTCAATGTTGACTCATTGCTGCAACTCTCCAACGGGCTCGGGAGAGGTGAAGGTTGAGTCATGTCTCCTCCGAAACATGACCCGCCAAACCGTGCTCCTTAATCCGGAAGCCAGCTTTACCAATGTGTCGGAGGAAACACTGTTTAACTGACGACGTAATCATCCTGCAGGCACCCGGCCCGCCACAAGGAGTCGCTAGAACGTACTGAGCCAAGTAAAGCCCCCTCGGCCAAACCCTCCCCTAACACAGATGACTGTGGGCCAATTGTGAGCCACCCTATGGGACTCACGGTCACGGCCGGTTGTGACACAGCCCGGGATCAAACCCGGGTCTGTAGTGACGCCTCAAGCAGTGCCTTAGACCGCTGCACCACTCGGGAGGCCAATGCCATGGAATTCTAAGCAAATCTTACCTGCTAAATGATGAACTAGTATAGCCCACAGCCATATGGCATAGCCAGATCAGGGCCTAACATAAGGACAACTCAGAGTATGCTATTCTGTTCTTCTGTAATAGACTACATTTTCTTCATATCATATTTCTTCAGACTAGTCTAAAATAAATAAGGGATTTATTGTGATGGTGTAGGCTATATTTCATGGATTTATTAAGACTTTAAAATGTAGATGTTCCAAAGGTCTGCATCAGTGGCTTGTAGGCTGTGCGTGGAAGCCAGAAAATGCTACATTTGTTTATGTTAATTAATGGTAAATGACCTTGAGACCAGCAGTTATTTGCTTGACAATCACCGGCTGACAAAATGTCATGATGTCCACAGCACTACTCATGACTGCTTAAAGGGGCAATCGGCAATCGCTACATCCATTTTACCCATTGATTCTTGAAGAATATAACTTCTGTCTCATGAGCGTAGTTCAACAAGCCAAAATATAAGCTTGTTTTACTCCAATGTTTGTAAACAAGTTAATGTAAACAAACACTATATAGCCTAAAAAATGGTCAGTCCTTGCATCCATAGGTCTTTCTATGAATTTAGGAGTCGTTACATTTCTTCAGTCCCATCCCTTAGCTT